>NC_025699.1:3321628-3387738 GCF_000633955.1 Camelina sativa | reverse complement strand
TAATATAAGTCTGATGATCATAAAAAAAATTCATGTCACAAGAGATGATTAATTAGTGAAAACACACAACAATACCTTTGGTGGCTTGAAAGGGTAATCTGGAGGAAAGCGAATGGTGACCATAAATACTCCTCCGGCATACGGACTGTCATGGGGTCCCATGATAGTTGCTTGCCAATGAAACATGTCTTCACCCACAGGACCTAATCAAAGAATGAAGACGTTACAATATTTCGTCATCAACTCACACAACAAAACAAAACATAAAGGAATCAATCTAGATTACCTGCGCTACAGTTTGAAGGAGGATCTCTTTGCAGATCCGTGAGCTCTCTCGCAATACGACGATTAGCCATGATCTCAGACACGTAAAACTTGCAAAAACTGCAACAAGACAAGGCAACGCAATGAGTATTTATCGAGAGAAGAGGAGAAAACTTAAAACAATTCAACTAATTAACAACACATAAAAGATCATAGAGGAAGAGCATGATTCCCAAACAAACAACACAGACGCAGGTAACGTAGGAGATCAGAAACCCTAACTAACTAACAAGTTACAAGTATTGCGAAACCAGAAAACAGAGAGAGCAAGGTTCGAGAGATAATCAGTTAGGGTTCGAGAGATGAGTACCACAACCGAAGCTTCTTTGACGGGCACTGACGAGAGAAGAGAATCTAAAAAATACGGAATGCAGCGAGCGAGCGAGAGAGATAAAGGGAGAGGGTCTCCTTGTGTTTATTAATATAGCCAGAGAATCTAAAAGAGTCAGTCTGGAACCTTCTAATTCTCATGCCAAATATGTTTATTTTCTAAAGTCATATTTTCTAAAGTCATATTAATATATCAGCATATATATATATATATATATATATATATATATATATGTAAAATTACATTATTATTAATTTATTCAAAAAAATATTATCTTATTATCTTATCGAATTTTGCTATTTTTTACACTGGCCCACTTCAATTGATAGAGTAAAAATTATTAATTTATAAAATATTAATTTATAGAGGTTTTACTGTACGTAGATTTTTTAAAACAAAAATACTTAGAAAAACCAAAAACGTTAGTTAAATTCAAAAATTTTTAAAAAACAGTTTAAATAGAAAATAATTGCAAAATTATTTATAAAAACCATTAAAAAAACTAATAGAAGTGTTAAAATTAACATTAAGTGAAAATCGATTGAGTGAAAATCGATTAAGTAAAATTAACAGAGGAATAGGATGAAAATCAATCTACGAACACGAGGATTTCCTCCGATCAATCTTGCGAATAGATTCTGAGATGAAGAATGACTTTGTTGTGGAGAGTGGCTTACTTCATGGATGGCTCCACAGTCTTACAGCGGCGATCAAACAATATTCCATAACTTGTTCGAGAAGAAACTGTATTTAAAAAGAAGATACAAAGTAAGATAATGTTTTTTTGTTTTCCTTGAGAATTTAAAGACGAGGAATTTTGCACATCATCATCATCCACATTTCAGAGTCTATTGATCATTCTTCTCAGCATTCATGGGGAAAGATGAAGCTCATCCTCAAGATTCAATTAAGAAATCTTCAAATGTGACTGTAATTGCTGACAATCATGTGATGCATACGTCCTCTGTCATGAGTGGACCAGACAATCCAAACATGGCGTTTGCGGTGGTTGCAACCAAGTGAGGAGGAAACAAGAGAGTAAAAAAAGTAGACCCATCGAAATAAATAATAAGCTAATAGTGATCAGAACAGAAGAAGAGTAGGTTACAGCTAAGTTTTACGATTACAATCGCATGATACCGTCTGCAGTGTCTTTTTTAATAAGTTTTATATATACATTTACATGCGCAATAACAGAGTCCCATTGCTTGTCTCGATCGAGACCAGACAACATTTGTCTTATCAACCCATTGCGTACTTTTGTGTCCAGCTTCTCGCAGTCGACTCGTACTTGGATCTATCTGTCTTGTATATATTAGCAATCTCCGGCACAAGAGAATCATCAGGGTTTGGGTCAGTCAGCAGCGAGCAAAAATACAACAAAACCTGATTTCCATAGCATCAACCACTCGCGTTCAAAATACGAACATAAGTGTGTTTAAATGGTAGTAGGGTAGGGATACAAACAAAACACAAACCTTGGATATGGTAATAGCGGGAGTCCATTGCTTTTTCAGGTTATCAACGCATATGCTTCCATTCCTATCGATGTTTGGGTGNTCTCAATAATTTTTATTTTCACAAAACCAAAAGAAAAAAAAATCAAAAGAGCTGAGAGCAAAAAAAAAAAAAAAAAAAAAAAAAAAAAAAAAAACCCAATGATCTTAAGAATGTCTCATTCTGCAACAGAACAGAACAAACACCTTTGGTGGGTCGTAAGGATAATTAGGAGGAAAATGAATGGAAACAAAAAATACTCCTCCGGCATAAGGGCTTTCAGTGGATCCCATGATAGTTGCTTGCCAATGAAACATGTCCTCAGCCACTGGACCTAAAAAATACAATGTGACAGCAAAGTTAGATCAGTAGAGAACATATTAACAAGAGGTACAAGACGAGAGATACTTGACATAAACTGAGCTCTGGAGACATGAAATGAAAGCTTTTACCAAAAAGAACTCTCAGAAGCAAAATATGGATTCGGTGAATGAAAGTTTTATTATATAAAACCTAACATCAAACTGATGAAATATTAACCAATCTAGTTCAGTGAGTCTCCAGTGCGAAATTAATGGTTTAGAGAAGTGAGAGGTTTTACCTGCGCTGCAATGTGAAGGAGGATCCTTGTGCAGATCCTTGAGCTCCTTCAAAATCCGCTTCGAAGCCGAACCCATGCGTCAGACACAACCAAAACTGCGGACACAAGAGATCAGTGAGTAGTCAGACGAAGATTCCGAACCAAACAGCACAAATAGTAAGTGATCAGAAAAACCTGAAAGCTAATCCTAAGGAAATTTAGTGGTTTTACCAGAGAGAGAGATGGTAGAATTGGATTACAGCTTCTCTTCAACTCCTAGTTTTGTCTCTTTATTATAGTCAGAGAGAATCCAAACAAGTCAGTCATGAGTCTCTGTCAGCACGCTGACCTATATTTATTTATGGGTAATATTGCATTTTAGTTCGTTTTTGTAACTTAATTAGCATTTTAGTACATGCACTATTCAAAAGTAGTGTAATTGAAACCCTCATCGTGAATGGTTCAAAATCCAAATCACAAGAGTCCTTTTTTTTGGATGATTGAAAAATTGAATAAAATAAAAAAAAAACCAAACCGGAAACTAATCGCACACTTAAAATTAAAACCAAACTAACAGCTACAAACCATTCATGGTGAGGGTTTCAATTACACTACTTTTCCTGATAATGTTTGGAACAAATTATGCAGTCAGACATGATAATAGAACTAGGAAAACGGTTTATTATAAAGAAGAAGAAGAAGAAGAAGAAGAAGAAGAAGAAGAAGAAGAAGAAGAAGAAGAAGAAGGAAAAGCAAAATAAATAATGATTTGAGAAAAGAAAAAAAAAACCAATCTAAACCGGGCTATCAGAGCTTCTAATCATTTCAGGCGAGGAGGCTCTGTTACCAGAACCAGGACCAGAACCTGTAGGTCGAATCTCCTCAATCATGTTAACCACTTCCTCCATTGAAGGCCTAGTATCTGGATGCTTTGACACACAAGCCATTGCTATCTGCAACATCTGCACCATCTCTTCCTCCACGTTGTGTTGCTGTTTGATGAGCTCTACGTCAAACACTTCTCCAGTCCACTCCTCTCTCACCACTGACTGCACCCACTTGGGCAGATCCACCACTTCCTCATGCCCTGTCGTCTTCCCTGCTGCTTTCCCTGTCAGCATTTCTAGCAACAGTACACCAAAGCTGTACACGTCGGATTTCTTAGTATGTTTCCGGGTTTCTATGGCCTCCGGTGCTCTGTAACCTAAGCTTCTTGATGGGATCAAGGTGTGGTGGCTCATCAGTGGTGCTATACCAAAATCGGAGACACAGACATGAAGGTCTTGGGTTAAGAGGACGTTTGGTGATTTGATGTTTCCATGGAGAAGTTTAGCACCAGCTGCTGAATGGATGTGAGAAATTCCTCTTGCAGCTCCCAAACAGATCCTTAACCTTGTTTCCCAGTCCAGCGCTGCTCTTCCTCCCTCGTTGTGTCCTGCAATGAATTCATCTAAAAATGTTACTTCAAAGCCGCTTTCTTTATAATCTTTTGAATAACATGTGAAACATCATATTACCATGAAGCAGCATGGAGAAGTTGCCCCCTTGGTAGTAATCATACACGAGTAATTTCTCATCTTTTGAGAAGTAATAAGCACGGAGAGGAGCTACATTCTCGTGTGGACTGATCCTTCCCACGGCTTCCATCTGCTGCTCAAACTCCCGTTTCCCAGCTGCTACTTCTTTCAGCCGCTTCACCACTACAGTGGTTCCTTCCTCTAAGATGGCCTTATACGTTGTCCCATAGCTTCCTTTCCCTAAAACTTCAGCTGAGGCTCTGAGCAAGTCCTCAAGATCAAAGTTATATGAACTTCCTTCAAAGAAGACCAGCTTGTTCTTCTCTGCCTCTTGCACACCACTCCCAAACTCCTCTGCCTTGTTGTCACTCCTCCCGGGTTTAGCTTTTGGCACAGCAGTGCCTTCTTGCCCGCCATTTTTTTTCTTGGAACAGCACAGGGTTATGATGGCAAGAAGGATAAACAACAGAATTGAACCTCCAACTGCAATGCCTACAATAGCTCCAGTGGAGAGACCTTTTTTGTTTGTATCGTTTGGAACAGGGGCGGTTGTTGGTGTAGTCGGGGAAGGAGATGGTGCAGTGGTGTTCTCTGGGCATGGAGTAAGAGGAGCACCACATAAAAGACTATTCCCTTGAAACGATGACGCTGGGAAGGACTTGACAGAAGAAGGAACTGACCCGTTGAGGTTATTGAAGCTCAAGTTCAAGTATTTCAGGCGAGGAGGTAGGTTAGGAATTGGCCCACTAAGAGAATTGTTTTGTAGGCTGAGATCAGTGAGGTGGGTAAGGTTTTGTAAACTGGCCGGAATGTTTCCCGTTAGCGAGTTGGCAGAGAGATCAAGATTAACAAGGCGATGGGAAAGAGTGGGAGGGATAGTACCAGAGAAGTTGTTGTCATGAAAGTAGAGTGATCGGATAAACGGAAGAGAAAGAATGACAGATGGAATGTTCCCTTGAAGATAGTTGGATCTAAGGCTAATGATCCTGAGGGCATCAAGCTTCTCAAATGTTTTCTCTGGTAAAGGTCCATAAAGACCAGATCCAGGCAAACGAAGTGCGGTTACACGAGCATTGTTCTTGGAACAGGTGATGCCGGTCCAAGAATCACAGATTGGGATTGAGGAGTTCCAGTTGAGTTTGCGACTGTGAGGAACAAGAGACGCAAACTCAAGAAGTGCTTGCTTGTCTGACTCAATGTCTGCAGACAAACAACGGGAAACAAAAGGCGAGACCAAAAGAAAAAGGAAGGCCGCAACAATCTTCATCATCATCATCAATCAGTCCTTTTTTGTTATAATACTCTCAGGCTCATTCACATCAAAGCTTTCTCATTCAAAACTGCAAGAGAACACAAAACACATCATGTTAGGGTTTCCAGAGCCAAGAAGGACACCGACACATCATCACAGGATAATGGAAAGCTTCCTTAATAATAATGACAAATAAGGAACTTCTCCATAAGTGAAAAAAGCAAAAACCTATTGGACGACTTGTGTCTCACGAACCATAATGTGGAATGACGATAAATCCAATGCAACACTTATTCAATTATCAATCAAAATCAGAACTTTCGGAAGGTTTTTATGCACAATGTGAAGAATTCTCATGGGTTATATGAAATCTCTAAAAACCCAAATTACGAAAGTTACTAAATTTAGAATCGATTATGTAAGCCCAGATCTGTAAAATCTACAAGATTAGAAAACTAGGGTTTATTCAGCTAAACCAAAACAGAGAAACTAAAATTGAAAACGAAGAAAACTTAAGCTAAACAAGAAGAAAACAATAAGATCGAAAGTGAGAGAGAGAGAGAGACCTTTGAGGTGAGTTCAGACGAGAAGCGTGAAGGGCATTGGAAGAAGAAGCTGATCGTAGAAGAAGATGAGAGTGAGAGAGTGGAATAAATGCAAAGGAAAGGGGGGGATTGGGTTGTAGTGGAGAAATCACTTTTTTTTTTTTAACAACGGCATTTCGTGAAGAAGAAGATTGAGCAAAAAGCAGAAAAGAGTGAGGAATCTGGAATCGCCATTGATGCAGATTCAGTGACAAAGTGATAAAACAGTCAGAAGAGAGAGAGTGTGTTTTAGAGATTTAGCTTAACAAAAAACGTTGGTGGGGGGGGTTATCTGGGGAAGAAGAGAGATGGAAGCTTCGGCGTGACGCCAACGGAGAGAAACGTAAATCTCGATGTTTCGGTTTCAGATTCCAAATCTCTCTTCTTCTTCTTCTTCTCTCTCTCTCTCTGTTGTTACTCCGATTTGCTTTTTGTTTTGCTCTTTTGGTTGGCTTAATGCCTCTCCTCCTTTGGGCTTTGACTCTCTTCCGATTTTTTAGATTTTTTTAATTTACTCAGCCAAATTTTATTTTGTCCTTTTGTTAATTTCTCTTCTCTTTTGTTTTGTTTTATTCTTTCTCAACGAATTAGTATATACTTTTATTAAAGGGCAATTACTGAAACTTCCCTACATTTAAATTCTCTTTAAAACCGACTAGTAATAATTTTCGTATTGAATGAGTCAGTCAGATGATTAATTAAATATATTGCCTTCTTAATGACAATTTTTTAAAAAAATTCTAATGTGAAAATATGCAACTTATATTAATTATTGGATAATTCTGATTCTCTTTATAATGCGGTGATAAGAATATTTCAAGATTGTTTTTTTTTATAAAAAAGATGGGTAAGGGAAGCAACAAAAGTAGGGGAATATTTAACAGATTAGTATGCTGCAAATTGAGCTTACTTTATTTAATGATACTACTATTTTAATTCGGGTATCTTTCTTAAAAATGGACCCCTGGATGGGGAGAAGTTTGGTATGTGACATAAATGAGGGTATTTATAAGGGGTGTGTATCATTATAAAATACAAACAAAAATACAAAATTTGAAAATCTTCTTATTAATATTGTACTGGTATCAAATATGACATGAATTGAAAGTCAATTTCTAGAATTATTTTTTTCTTTTTCTTTTTCAAAACACTACTACTGGCTCTTTTGTTGGTTGAACTTCGCTGTCACACATTATTAACTCAGCTCTGTCATTGATTCACGTTAGGCGCGTGAATCTCTCTCTCTGTCTCTTTCCTCTTTCACATTCTAATTGTTTCGTTCAAGATCCTTGTTTACATGATAAATTCAATATTACATTTACGTTACCATCTCTTCAAATATTATTATAACTACTACCCTCTGTTTCACAAAGAGTGTCATTCTGAAGAATTTTCCTTATTTCACAAAGACTGTCACTTTACAATTCCAATGTATTTTTTACATTAAATTTTCTAATTTACCTTTTATCCCAAAGTTCATTTTCATTGAATTTAAACCATTAGTCACTTATTAAATAGGGGTAAACATGTATAATTCTATCTTTCCTTAATTTGTGTGCATTGTGTCAAAATGACACTTTTTGTGAAACAGAGGGAATAGTAAGTTACAAACCTCACTCAAGAAAACCAATAAATCAAGAATCAGTAACCAAAGAACCAAGAACCACTAGACACTTATATCTCAATACCTCCGTCTTTCCACCATTGACAAGCAAACAAACTGTGTAAGATAAATTAAAAAAAAAAAAAAGAGAGAAATGCGGTTTTAGAAAAGAAAAAAAAAAGTTGTTTACTTGTGGTGTGTGTGTGTGTGTGTTAGAGTGGGGCAAAGGGCTCTGGAAGCAGCTCGAATCCTCCATTGTCAAATATGAGTCCGTGATCTGGCGACCGGTCATCAATGCTATGCAACCAGTTTGTGTTCTTTACGTCTTCTTTCAACAACAATGCATCATACCTCGAGCTTTCATACATGTCCATGTCGCTCAATTTCCCCATCAGTCTTCTACCCTCATTTGCTTCATTCCCGTTCTCTGTCCCGTTGCTGCTGATAGACTCCGAATGATTATTCCCTGAACGGATTGGCTGGATCTTGGATGAGGCTGGTCTGATGCTCTGAGGAAATAGCGTTGTTGTTGATAGTGCGCAACCATTGGTCTTCCCGCTTCTTATGTCCTACACACCATCAAACATGTTGAGATATTTAAAGCATGGTACCTACTTGCGCGCCTACTGAGAAAAGATATATACGTACCATGTGCCTAATGGCCATATCCAGTGAACTTTTTGAGAATGACCTGCCAAGTCCGTTGTTATTATTGTCTGTGACAGCAGTTGACGAGGTCCTCACAGTTCTCCGTGAAGTTACCTCAGAAACGTTTGAAATCCTTCGGGGCTCTGGTGCATCTGTAAGATGCTGCCTATTACCACCAAAACGGCCATTTCCTTGGGTCTCCGAGATTCTTCCTCTCGTCACAATAGGAGATGAATTCCTTCTTGTGATTGGACCTTTGGGTTCTGGACTTGCCTTTGCCGTGCTGCCACCTGTGCCTGGCCTGGACCTGCCAGCTGATATTGGTCTGTCCGGGAGAGTTGTTCTGAGGTTAGGTGGGGTATCAAGAGTAAAGTCTGGTAGCACAATTGGCTGTTGCGGGGTAGTTCTAACTCTAGGTCCAGGAGAGCTTGGCCTAGACAATGAAGGTGCACTACGACCATTTGATGCAGCACGTCCACTTGAAATATTGGATCCTGGAGTTGCAGACACCGAGGTTGATGGGCTGCGACGGGTAGGGGTTGAAGGACGTGAATTTGGTCTAGAAGCAATTATATTTGGGGAGTTTGCTGAGAGCTGTGGTCTAGAAGTTGGAGTTGATGGTCTTGAGCTCAGGGACGGTCTGGCCTTGTCCATGGATGAACTAGATGACCCAGGACGGATTCTCGAAGGAGTTGAGGCCCGTGATGCCGAAGAAGTACGGGTGGGAGTGGAAGGTCTAGCTGAAGATGAAGAACGGGAACTCGGGGATGAAGGTCTGATGTAGGACGAGACTGAAGCAGAACTAGTGTTCAAGATGGAAGATGGTGAACGGCCTGAAGTAAATGAGCTGTATTGCGAGGTGGAAACGGACGGGCGAGTCACTGAGCTACTTCTAGCAGGACGTGAGGAATGGTAACTGGTCTCTGACTGCGAAACTGAAAGCTGAACAAGGAAAATAACAGCATTGGTTTATTGGTTTATGAATAAGGTAATGCAGTTGTATGAATCAGGAAGTTATGAAGACCAAACAAAGAAGGCAAAGTTTCAGAAGCTCTTGAATGTGTCATCAAGAACCAGAAGGGAGAAAAAGGAAAACTCAATGAAGAAAGTTTGTACCCTTGATGCCTTTGAAGCAGAACTGGCTCTAGCGGAAGATGTAAGCTTTGGAGCTGCCAATGATGAATGAGAATCGTTTCCAAGAGGTGTTCCAGGAGGAGTAAGAAGCCTAGCGATAACATAAATGAGCCAAGAGATGAAAAAAGAGTCAGTTCCTATACATAATTTAACCTTCCCAACAGAAAAGTGGACACTCCCAAGTGCAGGGTAACCAAAAAGATCAGCAATTTCTAATTACAGAGTGGGCAACTATTCGATAGGAAGCACAAAGATATGCAAAGAGAGAGACAGAGTAATCAGCAGAAACATACCAATCATAATCATTTTTTCCACCTTCAGCGGAAGACAAGAGATCATCACCTTTGCCTCTAGGAGCTGGTTTGGATCCGACCGAGAGTCTCCCAAGTTTTGCAGAAACTGTAGACAAAAAATGTCGTGTGCAGAGATATATTAGTGTCAAATTTAAGAAACAGATCAGAAGTGATGAAGTAGTAGAACAAGAGATCCAGCAAAAAACTTCATTGGTCCCAAAAAAAGAAAAGTACTTTTGTTAGAGATGGCACTGTCTCTCAACAAATCACTATAACCGAGAGAAAAGCAAAGAGATCGAATCTAGAAGACGAAGACAGTTTGAAAGAGTGAACATCGTTTTCGTCTCTGAATCTGACAACTGTGTCTCGTAGCAACAAATTCGAAGATCCCCAGATTTTTATTTTTATATATTTATAAATTTACAAATTTTGACTAGTCACAACGAACTCAAAAAAAAAGAGAGGGCAAAATTGGAACGAACCGTCGGGTAATTCGTCGGAGGAAGCCAATGGGAAAGAGCGACGGATCTTTGAGAAGAGATCCAGATTCTCATCGGATTCTCTCGCGAAACCGTTTTGAGATATGTTGTTGTGATTGCTGCCTCCTCTACGAAACTGAGAGATCGCCGGAATATTCCTCCCACCGGAAAGAGATTCTCTTAGATTCCTATTCATTGTCGTCGGAGGAGAGAGAGAGAGAGAGAGAGAGAGGCAAGCAAAAAAACGAAAGAAGCAGTCGAGGCTGTATGTGAAGGAGTTTGCTTACAAATTACGCCATTAGAGAAGAAAAAAAGAGAAAGAGAGAAGGAGAGAGAGATTCAGATCTACTAGTAAAAATGTATAATTGTTGTCACTTCCAAGTTGGTGAGGGATATGTTGTAACCATCTAATGTTATCACGATGCATGTTCATCTTCTTCTTTTTTCCTCATCAATCAATCATACTCCCTTTTTTATATTTCTTTTTATAAAAACTATATAATATAAAATATTTATGAGGCGGAGATGTGAAGGTAGTTTCCTTATTTCTTAGTAATATAATAGTAAGTTTTTTTTTTATGAATGTGTATGAGTTAGACCCCACGTGCTCTTCTCTTTCTTTATTTGTAAATTTTTTTAAGAAGTTGATATTTTAACCAAAATCATTTTGTTATTACAGGTGACGTACTATTTCCGGAAACCTACCAAACAAAAAACCCAAAATTTACCGTATTGTTGTGTTAGTAACCGTTAACAAACAACCATAGTACTAGTAGATTGCTTACCTTATCTCACTTTGGCAAATCGTAACAACATATTTTTATTATTTTTAAACAAACATATATTTATATTTATTTTGTTTTCCTTATCGGAATTATGGACAAAGACGGCTCGGGCTCGACCCCCATTTACTCCCATGTTTTCCTTGTTTTTTATAGGCTGAAAACGATACCTCCTTTGTTCTTTATTGGGCCTACTTCACACTCCTTCCGGCCCATCATACTCCCCGCTACACATGACTTGTCTCTGTAATATAGATAAGAGATAGCAACCCCTTAAAACGGTGACCTTTTGAAACGATGACGTTTTAACTACCCCTCCTTCTAATTGGCTTTCTTTCCGATACCGACCTCAATTTCCGGTTATTCATTCGCCGGTTTTCTCTACCGAATATCGCAATCCTCCCAATCCCTTTGGACAGCGACGTCAAGAACGTTCTTCCACCGTTATTATTACCAGATTTCTCTATCATCTCGTGTTTCATCAAATTGTGTTCTTTCTCTAACTCACTCACTCTCACTCTCATCCTCGATATCTCCAGTTTCAGATCTCTGTTCTCTCTTCTCAACGATGCATACGTGTCTCTTGGCGAAACCGCTCTGCTTTGTACCCCTGACGACAGAACCCACGACGACGACCCTTCTTCTGATTCTCCCGACAGAGCTTTCTTTAGTCGCATCTGTTCCGAGTAAAGCACTCGAACCACCATTTGTACTGGAAGCCGATCGTTTTGTGCCACGTGGTTGCTTGCTTCTTCTGAGAGTTTGTTGCAGTTAACGAATTTGCAAAGCTTCTTGCTTTCTTCTTCTGTCAATAACGGATGAGCCTAATTTTCCATATTTGATTATTAGTTTGAGATGTTTTCTAAAACATAGAGAAGACAATTACTTTTTATTTACCTTGAGATACATATCGATGGCTCTGTAGATCCCGTCGTCTATGATACGTGCATGTTCGGGTAATGTCTCTATAATGGCCGTGAACTTGTGTAGATTCAGGTATGGATCCGGTGCGATCTCAGCCAAGTAAGCATCCATGAGCCGTCCCACTTTTAGCAACGAACTGTACTGTCCTGTGGAATCAGAGTCGTAACCACATTCCTCATCTTCTTCCTCGATCCTCTCAAGAAAGAATGTGAGTATCCTATGGACAGTATCCACATCATAAAGTGAATCGTCGTTTTCGACAGATGGTATAAGAAGGTCATCGAGAGACGCGGTCTCTAGCTGATGCCCGATTCTATGTTCTAACTCGAGCCTGCAAGAGATCTCTATATCTATTATAGTTCCAACCTTTAGCATCCCAAAGAGGAAACTGAGAGGTATAATTGAGAAAGAATAAGATCCTTTTTGTTCATTCGGCAAAAGTGTAACCACGGCTTCAACTATTTTCCTCTGCTCCTCGCAGTTTCGGTTGATGATACCTTTTACTGATGCTTTAGCGTAATGCACAAGAGAAGCGACGATACTCTCTGACCTTACGCCTAATCTCGCCATTGCTGATACAACTCGGGAGTAGTAATCAATCCCGAGAGCAGAGAGTTCTTCGGTCAACAGCTCGAGACAATCTCTTCCCTTGAGCTCCTCTGACAAACCTGATACTAACTGTTTTCTATAAGCGTTCATGGCGATTGCCTCCACGCACCTGTTAGGGATTTCAAACGTTTCAGCCATCTCTTGCGTCTGACAAGAACAGAGTACTTGGACAGATTCGTGGAGACTGCGGAAAAAGATCTTGTCGTGGTAATTCTCGGCTAGGAAGATCAGATTCTCTTCTTTATAGTCGTCAGTCATCTCAAGATAACCAGCAGCGCAACGGAGAGCAACAACGTTGAAGGCAGTGATGTCGAAGACAATACCGTAACAGAACTTTATGGCGAGTTCAAACGTCGTAGGTCCACCAGGGAAATCTCTGAGCTCGATGGTGGAAGAAGAGTCCTTGAGTTCTCTCACCTTCTTCCTCATTTTTCCACTCCTAGCTACTAGCGGAAACTGCAATAATGTTTATTGTTTATTTTTTTTCTGATGCCTTCGTTCAAAAATTGTAAAGGGAAGTAATTTCGTCGAACAGTACTAACCTTGTGGAGTAGAAATGATTCCCCATCGACAATAACAGTGATGTCACCCGCAACATCAGAGAATATGCTGCATTTGTCATAAAAATCAATACGTTCATAACATCATCAATCAAGTGAATATATATTTAAAACTAAACAGAGATTACAAAAATGGAAAGGGAAGACAGACCGAGTGGAGAAGGTGGTAGGAACAGAGGAGCGACTGTTACAAGGAGTATAAGAAGGAGAAGAGAGAGATAAAGAAGGGCTGTCTGAAATAGTTCCCATCGTGAATCTCTTTATCTCACTACAGATCGCCGGGATACTCGAGTTTACAGAGAATACTGTCTTGGGATTAACAGATCAATCTCTCTGCTTTGGCTTTGTGTGCGGACAGAGACGCTGCAGCATTCTTAAGAAAGTTACGGAGGAATAAAGATTGTCGAGTGCTCAAGAGGAGAAAAGCTTTGTCTTTATTTAAAAAGCATAACGGGTATAGTGTTACAAAACTTTTAGACCGGGTTAATTCCCGGTTTAAACTTTCATGGACGGACTCGGTCCAACTTTTGGAATTATTAAATTCTTTTTGTACTGAACCAAATTTAAGCTACGTATAACGGCATTGGTCGGACTTTTTGGACTTAGTGCTCACTGCTCAGCCTGATCGGACCGTCTCGTTTCACATGCTAGTCCTTTGTGCATCTTCAGCTACGTGTTCCAAATCCAAATTAACTCATTTAAGGGTGACATATGATTCAGAGCACGTGAGAAAAGCAAAGAGGATGTGGGCACGGAACTCTATAAAGACTCCACTATTGTTGTATCTTGGAATCGTAAACATGCTCTTTATTGCATTCCCATTATATCACACCGGTTTAGAAAAATAACACGCTATTAAACCATAAATAATGTAAAACACTCTACTTCTAACAAAACTCATAATAAGTTTGGTGGAAGTTTGTCCAAACTTGGTCAAGACTTATACCTCTTTTTTAGATACAGAAGAATTGAGAGAATTGGAGTCGCGGTCTTATCAAGACCGACCAGAGTGGAGCAAACAAATAGCAAAGGACAGAGATAAATGATATACTTTTTGGAAAAGATATTTCAGGTTCTCAATTAGTTAATGCATCACTGTGTTTTCTTTTGGTATGTTCTTATTGTACATCTCGTGCTTTTCATGTATATACATGTTTACTAGCCAAAGTTGATGTGTAGTTATATGCACCACAAAATTTAAATACTATCCAAAAGAGTACAGTAACCCGTTGATCAAGTTGTCTACTTGACATAGGATTGGTGGCGCATTGTAGGTTCTATATATTCGCTATATATATATAATTTGTAGTAAATGTGTAATTTTAACTGTTATGGTACAAACAAACAAATCTATTTCATATCAATTTTTTTTTGGTTTATCAAATATCCGAAACTACCTTTTGCAATCGCGCAAAAAATGCGATCTTTTATGACTAATCGTGTTGGTGATGATCATTTGCAACTTGCAAGTGATTGAATATAAAAATATAGAATAGGTGTCTGAATTTGTCAAGCTATTAGATGTTTTGCTTGACTTAAATGCAGAAACAAACGTGAACTCACGAATAAATTCACATGATAAACAATATAATATGTCCACTGCCATATAGTATATAAGAAGAAGACTCGAACCCTAGCATTGTGGACGTTAATTTAATTTTATTACCTAATTATGACTATTTATGGGGATATTTTCAAACTTGAGGGTCTTATTCACAAATTCTTTATTTATGTACTTAAGGAAAAAAAATAAAATTAGAGGGGATATTCGTGTGAAAATGTTTTGGGTTGAATGATTTATCCCAAAGTATCCTCCAAAGTCCAAACCGAGAAGGGATTTGGTCGTCGCAGTAGGGTTCTTCCTTTTTCAAATAATTTCTTCCTTTTCATCACATCTCCTCTTAATTCTTATTCATCTCTTGAAATTTTTTTTTTCTGCTCATGTACGTCCGATCCAATATTTTTCGTGCTCCAATTTTTTCCTCTGCCGGTAAGTTCTGCGATCTCGTTGGCATTGATCTGGGGTTCCTGGTAGAATTATATATATATAATCGTCTAGAATGGTAGATCTAACCTTAAATTTCTGAAATTTGGCTCCCGAATTGTAACCAGGTAATTTAAATTGCTAGAAATCAGAGTTTTTTGAAGAAAAAAAATCCGATTTTTTTGAACGATTCTGTACCAAAAAAAAGGAAGGATTCTGATTTTGCAAATAATGTTGCTTTGTAGTTCTGGGTTTTCTTAAGAGACTTTAGGTTTAGGTTTGGATGATGATGATACTATATCCTTTTCTTAAAGCAAATTTATCTAATGCGTTCATATTGTAGTTAGATGCGTAGGGAAGATAATTATGTGCGTTGTGATCTATGAAACGGGTAATGTTAACAAGGGTATTTATTATGCTTATTGAAAGTTTTATTCTTTACAGTTTGCTAAGTTGAATATTTATTTCTTATGATTTTTATTCAACAGGGAACAGTTACATCCTATTGATGCAGTTTTGATTCCTACAGAGCCTTTGGAGTTTATTTGGTATTATTCCCTTTAATTTATCGAGCGTTTTTCTCAAATCTCTTGTAAGGAGAAAACTTGCTTGAAGAAGATCTTTCAGCATCAAAAAATGATGCATTCAGGCTGCAAACGACTACTTCTGCCGCTTCTATTCTTATTCTTCGTTGTATTCGTTGGGAACACCGCCGGCGCAGATTCTCAATGGGAGGTTTCACATAAAGTTAGAGCTTCACCCCATGAAAACATGGGACGGAATGTTATTGACGGAAGTGGTGTAGAGAAAACCTTACATGACATAGGAATGGGTGACAAGAGAGGCAGTCACAGCAAAGTTTCTGTCTCCACTGTTGCCTTGTTCACCTTGGCAATGGCTGCTGCCACTGGGTTAGGTGCAGTGCCCTTCTTCTTTGTTGAACTTGATCCTCAATGGGCTGGAATATGCAATGGCATGGCGGCTGGTGTTATGTTGGCTGCTAGCTTTGATCTTGTAAAGGAAGGGCAGGAGCATGGCTCTGGTAACTGGGTTGTTATTGGGATTCTAGCCGGTGCTTTGTTCATCTGGCTCTGCAAGAAGGTAAGCAACTGAATGTTTGGCTGTCAGTCATCTAGTTACTTTTCTGTTGTATACTCTTATCAACTGCAGAGTTGTAGAATCTCATAAATGTTTAGACTCACATGCCGAGAAAAACTTGTCTTTTCTCTTGTTTCCTCTTACATTAGCTGCCTGCCAAGTTGTATGAAATTTCAGAATTAAAAACTCACTCATTAAGACTCTGTATTTTGGACAGATTCTTGAACAATATGGTGAAGTTAGCATGCTGGATATTAAAGGTGCAGATGCAACTAAAGTTGTTCTCGTCATAGGAATTATGACACTTCATTCTTTTGGGGAAGGATCTGGGGTTGGTGTATCGTTCGCTGGTTCAAAGGGTTTTAGTCAAGGGCTTCTGGTCACTTTGGCCATAGCTGTCCATAACATTCCAGAAGGGTTGGCTGTTAGCATGGTGCTGGCATCAAGGGGTGTTTCTCCACAAAATGCCATGCTCTGGAGTATAATAACATCCTTACCTCAGGTAATCATATGATGTTCTGTGATTTAATGTCTTTGTTTGCATAACATGTTACTGATTCATTTTGGTATTCTTTACCAGCCTATCGTCGCTGTGCCAGCTTTTTTATGCGCTGATGCGTTTAGCAAGTTTTTGCCTTTTTGCACTGGATTTGCTGCCGGATGCATGATTTGGATGGTTATTGCTGAAGTGCTTCCTGATGCATTTAAGGTGAATTTCATGTCGTGATTTATGAAATCAATTGTTGATGTTCGTATTTGAGAGATATGCGGATTTCACTTAGTATACTGAATTAAATTCTATTCATTGTTACCACAACAGGAAGCGTCTCCGTCGCAAGTGGCATCTGCAGCCACAATATCAGTAGCTTCCATGGAAGCTCTTAGCACTCTTTTCGAGAGTTTCACACATGATTACAAGTAAAACTACGGAATTCAAGTAAAATTTATATGTTGTTCCAATATATTGGTTCTTAAATTCAACTAAGGCTTCATTTTCTCCAATCTGCAGCTCAGAGGATGCCTCTGGCTTCTTCGTTTCACTCCTCTTTGGTCTGGGTCCATTGCTTGGGGGTGTATTTCTGGTTGCATCGGCAGTCACCTTCCGCCTCCAGCACGCCCTTCTCATGGGAGTAGCCTCAGGCATTGCTTTTGTCCTTGGTCTTTGGCGTCCGCTTCAACTACTGGTATCCGCAAAAATGGGATTCATCCCTCTGCTTAGTCTACTTGCAGTTGGAGCTGGACTGAGCCATTTCATTAGCTCGAGCATCCTGAATGTAACTTGTCGAAAAAAGTCCGGGGCAGGCAGTTTAATAAACCCTGTAACCAATTTTCCAACCAGTGTGATAACACTCCAATCATTATTAGCATGTGGAGCGGTTGGGTTCCATGCACTAGCCGAGGGGCTTGCTCTTGGGGTAGCTGCTCCAAATGCTTATGGACTTGGCAGACACATGGTTCTCCCGGTTTCCCTACACGGGCTTCCTAGAGGGACAGCGGTTGCAAGCTGTGTCTTTGGGGCTACTGACAGTTGGCACGCAGCTCTTGCAGCAGCTGCTTTAATAGGATTTGTTGGACCCATATCAGCCATAGGATCCATATTAGCCGGGATAGATTACAGTGGACTGGACCACGTAATGGTGGTGGCATGCGGTGGATTACTGCCCAGCTTCTGGCAGGTGATTAAGAGAGCGGTGAGGTTAGAGAGAAGGAAAGGCAGTGTGGGGATGGTGCTGGGACTAGCGTGTGCTGTTGTGTGTCTGACTTTCACGAGACTCGTGTGCTTGCACACGCCCTACTGCAATTCTGCACCTGAGGCTGTTAGATGATGATTCCTTGTGAACACACACACACACACTCTCTCTTTCATTCCATGTTGTTGTAAGATATGTACTTCATACTCTGGTTTAACTTGTGTCAATAGAAACTTGTTGGATGGTAGGTTGAATGGAAAAGAGAGTGTCTTGTACTGTTAACCTAAATATATATGTTTGGATTGAGATAAAGTAGATGGGGGCTTTCTTTAGCTCTAATCTACTGGAATGTAACAACACTTTTGACCATAGATTGCTTATTTTATTTTTCTTTTGACAATATTGTTTAGTCAAATTTTGCAAGTGGTTCTTGTTTTCTTGACAATCATCATCATCTGTCCAATTACACACAATAAACCCATTATTAGTTGACGCCGTCATAATGAAAGACGCATCATTAGTTACGTAGTCCATTAAAACTGATCAAGTCCTTGTGTTTACTTTGACCTCAACTTTTGTCTACCAACAACAACAAGCGTCACCACGTCATTTGCTTCTACCAGTTTTCCTAGAATAGTACGCAGAGAGCTTTCTCTTACATAAAAGAAGTACAATGTCCGAGAAACAAATCATTCAATTCTCTTATTGAGTTTTATATTCATGGTAGTAGATAAAGAAAACAGCAAACTTGGCCTAACAATGACATCCAAATATTAGGATGGACCTAAAGAAGTTCATCTTATTTATTCCAACACAAACCAGAACTAAAGTCGTATTGCGGAAAATGGTTTCAAACTCAGAGATACCTATGAACGGACGGAAAACACAAGAGGAACTAAAACCTCAAAAAGACTAAGATGAGAGATTCAATCATCCTTCTCTTTCTCTGAAATCTCTGACATCTCTACCTTCTCCTCCACAGACTGTGAACCCGTCATCCTCGCCAATATAACAAACGACATACCTCCAGCAACATTGTTCGCACACCTTAAAACCACTACACCGGTTTTAAACACCAATGGCGGCAACACCTTAGCCAGCAAGAACTCAATCCCATTCAACGTCTGGTACCTCACATTGGCACTCACCCCCATATGCGTTGCCCAAGTCAAAGAATTCAACACAGTAGGCGGCGGTTTGTTCGGCGTTTCGAAACCAGGGTCCATCTTCTTCCTCAGCAAGATCAAACCATTAGAGATAGCTGTTCCAACAAGACCTGCAGCTAATCCCACAGTAGCAAAAACCATTCCTTTGTACACAAGAGTCCCACAACGGTTCATAAGAGTGAAACTACCCTGTTCAAACATATGACTAGATGGACAGTTTCTAAAGATTCCAGGCAAAGTCTGTGAAGCGCCAAGGGTAGTTGCAGTAGGAGCTAACAGATACATGAGTACGAAATTGAGAATCGAACCTACAACGAGAGTGGAGAAAACGAAATCGAGCTCGTTCAATCCAAAGTTAGGTCGTGAAGCCATGTCACCGAGAACACAAGCGCTAAGTCCTACGATCTCTTCCATTAGTACCTTAAAAGGGAATTGAGGATCAGCTGCAACTCGTGATCTCCATCCTTGTAAGAACATCCCAATTGGTCCCCATGGAGACGATTCTTCTCCAGCTTCACCGCCTGAACCACCTCCGTAACCATCTCCTCCTCCGCCGCTTCCGCCGCCGTGATTACCGATGCTTCCTCCACCATCACCGCCTCCGGCGCATGGAACCGCGAGTTTTGGAGATGAGAAATTAGTGTGGAGTGAACAAACCGATCCTTGTCTTGGAAACGAGACTCTAGTCGTCAGATCGCGTGAGAGGTTGATCACTCTAGGCAATCGAACACTGCTCTGATCCGATTTCGCTGATATATGAAGCTTCGCTGCCATAGCCGCCATCTTTATCGAGAATGGACGAAAAGATCTGTGATCCTCTCCGAGAATTCGAAAATGGCTTACTCAAGTGTTTGTGTTTTTGTTGGCTTTGGTGAAATCGAGTGTAACCTGATCATCTACGCTTTAAAACCCTAGTTTTTTTTTTTTTTTACAAACAATCAAAATCAATCGGCCCATTTCACACGTGCGAAACTAAAGCTGTTTCCGAGCTCCCACGTGGCCGCATCACTCAACTACTTCACCAACTTAAAACTAATTTTAGCTGACCACCACCATTGTTGATTTTTTTCTTTTATAGTACTATGTATGATTCACTAATCTTTTGAAAAGTATTAGCATTGAACTTTCAATGTTTTTTAATTAGATGAATGATTCAACTTTTTTCGCCAATATTAATAGCACAAGATGAATAAATCCAAAGAATGTAACTGAATGGTTTACAATGCATCAACCATATCCTAGCGCTATTTTCACTTTCTTTCATTCTTTCGTCTTTAACGTTTTCCTCTACCGACATACAAACAAACAAACTTTTGTCTCGGTATCTAATGCTCTGTTTAGCGTCCTGTTTTCTGGGATCCCATTGCATTAGAATTAAAAGGGGAGACACTACCGCTTGGCCCCATACTGGTGGACTTCAGCAAAGTGAGCTCTCACTGCGTCTTGGTGTAATGACTCATCATCACTCATCCTAAAAGCATAGGTGAACATAAAGTTTGAACCCACTAGTAGACATTTCCACTTTGCTGAAGCTAAAAAAAAACAACCCATAAGCAGTCTCCGATATAATACCTCTCTCTGTTCAATCCTTCTGATAAAATGTTGACTCATGAGACCATCTTAATTACTTCTTCCTTCCACTGCTTTTAAGTTTCTTCTTTGCTTTAATTCCTATGTTCGACTACTACCTGTTCTTTGGAATTCAGATAGTGTCTTTTCTGATTTATAACTTGTTTTCGAAATTTATTTCTCGGTTATAATGTTGATACAGAAAACAGCAAAGTTGACCCTACCAATCGCATACAAGTATTAGACACACACAGAGCAAAACAAATGTCTTTTGCTTTTGTAAGAACGTACGTGTAAAAAGGTTTCAACTCAAGAAGATGCATCTTGTGCCTTATACCTATCAACAACAGTAACAACATAGCAACAAAAAAAGAAACTCTATAAAGAGATTTCAATCATCCTTCTCCTTCTCTGACATCTCTATCTTCTCTTCCACGGACTGTGATCCAGTCATCCTCGCCAACACAACAAACGACATTCCTCCCAAAACATTGTTCACAACCCTCAAAGCTATCACACCTGTCTTAAACACCAATGGCGGCAACGACTTTTCCAGCAAGAACTCAGCACCATTCAACGTTTGGTACCTCACATTGGCGCTCACTCCCATATGCGTTGCCCAAGTCAAAGAATTCAACAGCGTCGGAGGCGGCTTGTTCGGCGTTTCGAAGCTCGGGTCCATTTTCTTCCTTAGCTTAACCAACCCATTAGAGATGGCAGTTCCAACAAGACCTGCAGCTAACCCCACGGTTGCAAAAACCATTCCTTTGTACACAAGAGTCCCAAAACGGTTCATAACAGTGAAGCTACCCTGTTCAAACATATGGCTCGAAGGACAGCTTCTAAAGATTCCAGGAAGTAAATTGGAGGAGCCATGAGATATTGCAGAGGGAGCTAAGAGGTACATGAGTGTGAAATTGAGAATCGAACCTACAACGAGTGTGGAGAAGACGAAGTCTAGCTCGTTCAATCCGAAGTTAGGGCGTGAAGCCATGTCACCAAGCACATTGGCGCTAACTCCAACCAGCATCTCCATTAGTACCTTGAAAGGGAATTGAGAATCAGCTGCAACTCGTGATCTCCATCCTTGTAAGAACATCGCTACTGGTCCCCATGAAGACGATCCTTCTTCTTCTCCTTCACCCCCTAAACCTCCATAACCTCCTCCTCCTCCTCCTCCGGTTCCACCGCCGTGATTACCTATGTTTCCAGCACCACCTCCGGCGCATGGAAATGTTAATTTTGGAGAAGAGGTATTGGTGTAAAGTGAAGAAACCGATCCATTTCGTGGAAACGAGACTTTAGTGGTTGGATCGCGGGAGAGGTTGATCACTCTCGGCAATCGTACACTACTCTGATCCGGTTTCGCTGATAAACGAAGCTTTGCCACCATAGCTGCCATCTCCTGTGTACTCGCGGGAGTGGAGGAAAGATTCGTGATGACCTTGAGAGATCTGAGATCTGAAATCTGAAGATATTTAGAAGGAATCACGAGTCACAATCTAGTGAAAAAAATTGGGAATCTCGTCCTAACTTTCTTAAAATAAAACCTTTTCTTTTCTTACGAAACAAACAATTAAAAATCAGTAGGCGCAATTTTCACAGTGAAACCTAAACCTATATGGGAGTACCACGTGTCATGTATTCAACTACTTCACCAACCCCAATGGCCCGATTCAGAAATCAGTACACAACATGGTTAATGTCTTTTTTGCAGAAGAAAACATAGTTTATGTATCTCTTCTGTTGTTTGGTTTTGTACTCTCTCTCCTCTTTACTCAACTTGCTAACCAGAAGATTACATTTTGTTTCTCCTACTGAATTGGTAGGCATATATCTATCCCCAAATATATATTATTAGATCAACATTCCAGAATCAAGAATACAATTACTTCAACACATGAATAAATCCAAATTATCTTAATGGTTACAATGCATCAATCTCTGGTTAAGTAGGAAAACATGAGACTTTCTCTTGGTGCATTGTGCTTTTTTAGCAATCAGTGCAGAAGAACCAAGATCAGACGCAACCAACACCATTAGGCTAGTTATACACATATACAATACCTTTTTATCAGTATCTCTCAATGGCTAAGTCTTAGCGCCCGGTTTTGGGGCGTTTCATTGCATTTGAATTGAAAGGAGAGATGCTACCGCTTGGCCCTGGGCTATTTTCTCTCAAGTTTGAGTTTAGCAACGCGAGCTCTCGCAACTGCTGCCTCTTGATGTAATCCTGTGACTCATCCTGCGAAAAGAATACAAATTCATGTTATGTGGTCACGTCATAGTTTGATGAACTTGTTGCCAAACTTCAAAGCAATTGGCCTTTCATAACTAAAATGAGAAAGTATGTTAAAAAGACGCACCACAGGTTTGACCAACTCCTCGATAATCTCTTGGGCCTGCCGCAGCTTTAATTCCACTATATCAACAGGAAGATCAGCCTCAATGAGGATATGCAGCTGCTCATTGAGATGCTCATAGCCAGGCTTCCCTCTCAGTTTCTCTTCCTAGCAATATACATATAAAAGCAAAATATGAACAAAAACTTTGATAAAGATGGTTGGGAAACAGAACAAATGGTAGGCACCCCTTACCTTGTCAGGATCCTTAATTGATCCTTTCCCTCTAATAAACACACGGCAACCAGTAGTTGCTTCTACTCGCTTCAACGAGTTCCCTCTTGGACCAAGAAGCCTTCCCACAAAATTGAACTAACAACCAAAAGCAAAAGAATGCTTATTCACCTGAATTCCATTGTCTCAAAAGAAAAAAGAAATTGGCGAAACTTACATTCGGATAGGTATCAACTGGAAGATCTAAACGCAAGATACGCTTCACTATGTATGAACTTGGGCTAGCAGGCGCACCTTGCCACTCCATTGCCATTCCATGAGGACCACCTATTCTCTACAAGAAATAAAAATCTTACATTTTTAGAATAGTTCTGAAATGAGTGACTGGAACTGGAACCTGGTTTACCAACCCAGTCTAGTTTAAGGGTTCACAGGGTCTCTACAAGAAGAAGAAAAAGGTTCTACTTGGAGCTACAGAGGGTTTTTCTAATAGCTAGACAGTCAAGACTACACCATTATTTTTCAGGCATAAAGACACAAACTTTTAACTCTTGAACGTGTAATGACTATAGGCTACAGATGGCATCACATATTCAAACAAGGAGATGGAGTGCTAAACTCATACCTTATATTCCTTGCAGTAGGAATATTAAGGCTCCTCCAACAAAAGAATACATGAGCCATCCCTACATATTTCATGTGCAAGTGGGTTTCAACCACAACCCTCAGTCAAGAAACTTTCTATGTTCTCTTAAGATAATAGAGGATGAAAAGGACGCTTCTTAAACAAACAGATAAAGAGAACCTCTGACAAAACACAGTTTGTAAGAAATATTAAGAAGAAAAATGGCTACCTCTGGTGGAAGACCATTCCAACCACTTAATCCAGCACCGGGAAGATTAGACATAAGACTTGGTGAAGCCATTGGACTAGGACTTCGATGCCTCAACCTATCAAAATCGGTAAACCCTTGGTTGGGCATCACTCCGGAGACACGGAAAATTTCTGCATAACCAAAAGAGAAAGAAAATAAGAGAATGTCATGATACCAATCAATAACGAGTGAGAAAGACAAAACAACATCTACTTCAGGATTTACAAAATTAAACAGAGATCATATCACCCACTGGGACTGTAAATAACTAAATATGTAGTCATGGTTCCTCAATTTGATCATCTCAAAATTTTACTTTACATTTGAATATAGTTAACAAAGCTGGAAGCTTTACGACCAAAACAACTAAGCTATCAAAGCAAAGCCACATAAAACACCAATAATGCCTATCTTCATTATCTGACCACTGAGAAGACACCATTTTTAACTGAGATAATACACTAGTAAGCATCAGGAGCATGAACTATCTACAGCTGATTAAAGTACTGTGATTTTTTTAAATATGAGCAAAGATCCAATTATGTGATTCATACTGAGAGTATTAGGACAAGTCATCAAAGAGAGAAATGCTGCATAATCATGATAAATATACAGCAAACATCAACTTCAATAAAAAACAAATTGTAGATCTAAGAAGGAAGAAATGAGAATGAGTGAGACCTTGATTTAAGAGTCGGCTACATATGGGTAAGACTTGCATGAAAGGTCCAAGCTTTTGATGCTCTGCTAACAATTGGGATAAGTATTGACTACAGAAGACAAGCAAAAAAAGGAAAAAGAGATAAGAGATTTGACCAAAGAAGCAATATAAGAGAGAGGGAGGAGAAGTCGAAAGAGAAACACCTGTCCACATCGGAGGTAGTTCTAATCAGGGGAGAAGCGGCTCTAGAAGGTGAGAAGTTGTAATTATACAGACCAGACATGCTTGGTGGCTTGTGTGTTTTGCGGCTATTAGAGATTAAAAAGACGAAGAAGAGGAAGAAGAAGAAGAAGAAGAGAGATTTTGCGGGATAGAGTGAGGAGGAGAAGAAGGGTGTTGGTTGTTGTTGCCGAGGAAGAGAAGGAAGAAGTAAACAGAGTCGTCACAGGAGCATTCGATTAAAGGAGGGTTTAATTTGTGTGTGTGTGTGTAAATAAATAAAAGAAGAAGAAAAAAGTTTGAAACACAAAAGAACAAAAACAAAACAAAAGAGAAACTTACCGAAGAAGAGCGTCGGATTTTGTCAAACATCTTTTGTTAATACTTATCTTTAACCATCATTATCATTCAATCTTTATTTGGTTTGCTATCATTCATCTCTTATCAGTGCAAATACATTTAGTTGAATTTTCTCTAAATAACTCAAAACACCCATAATATTGTAAAGCCAACATCCACATTTTTTTTTTGTTCTTGCAAAACTAGTTAAAAGAAAAAATTATCCTTCAATTTCTTGCTTACAAACAAAATAATTGCATAGGTTATTAGACTACTATATTTAACCATTTTAATATCTTTTTAGTTACTTCGTCTCGAATCTAACTCTAGAGTCACGTTTTTTACAACCACAACCCTACTTTTCTTTTCGCGGCTTTTATGGCCACAATTTCCGGTCTATCCGTGGCGTTACATTCTTCATACAGAATATGACTTTAACGCTCTACAAAACGTGTCGAGCAAATAATAAATATACATAAATAAGCAGAGATTCTAATCTATAACGTATCTGACAGATAAAACGACTCAGAGATTCTCTATATATATTTTTTTGTGTGTATCTTGTGTCTTAAATACCCAATTTGTACTTTGCGAGCTTAGTTTTACATGTTTTCATATGTTGTTTGATATAGTCGCATTTAAATCAATGGTCTTTAAGATCTTCTATATAAAAACATTGCTTGCAAGAGTATACCTTAGTGAGTGCCTTCATTAGCCACCTTGAGCTTGTTGGGGTTAAACTGTTGTTACCAGGGAAAACTGTAGAAGTAAAACCCAAGCAT
Source organism: Camelina sativa (assembly GCF_000633955.1). NCBI lineage: Eukaryota > Viridiplantae > Streptophyta > Magnoliopsida > Brassicales > Brassicaceae > Camelina > Camelina sativa. The sequence continues at coordinate 3,361,661 of NC_025699.1, read as the reverse complement.
TTACTTGTAGTCTTGTACTACCAAGTACCAACTTTGGAGTCATGCTACTTACCAAGTACTGTGGGTTATCGAGTTGTTACCACTTACCACTGAGAGACAATCAAAAGAAAAAAAAACGTTTTTATTGGGATGTATTGGGCTTCAAGATTTACGTTTTTATTAAAGAAAAGCCCAAAAAGCCCATTAAGTTTTCTCAATTGAGTCAGTCAGTAGAGGTCTCATCTCTCAAATCATTTAACTTTGGATCTTAAACACAGAGAAGAAAACCACTATCGAAAAAGGGAAGGAAGAAGAGAAGACGAAGAAGATGTCGTTGGTATGGATGGAAGCGTTGTTGCCTCTCGGAATCATCGGTGGAATGCTATGCATCGCTGGAAATTCCCAGTACTACATCCACAAAGCTTACCATGGCCGTGTATGAGATTTTTTCCCCCTTTTTTCTTACATTGCGTCTCTCTCTCTCTCTCTCCTAGGGTTTGCTCGATTTGATCTGATTAAGTTTAGTGAGCATTTGAATTGATGATTTGATTTTTGAATTTTGGGATTGAGCAGCCGAAGCACATCGGCCACGATGAATGGGATGTAGCTATGGAAAGACGCGACAAGAAGGTCGTCGAGAAAGCTACAGTTCCTTCCTCATGATCAGCTTTGATATCTCTTTTGTGTCCCTCAGGTATTGTGTTCCTTCTCTACTTAGGTTATTCGATCTGCTTTCTCTGAGTTTCTTTCTTCGTTTAGTCCTCTTGGATTTGTTTACTTAGGAAAGCCAATACAAATTTTGTTAGAACACGTATGTTGGTATCCTTAGGTTAGCTTTATGTGTCTTTACTGGAAAAGCTCTGTGTTTTCTTTTTGGGATTTCGAAAATGGGATATACTTTAGTAAGAGACCTTGTGGATTTAGCTTCTGTATCAGTTATAAGAAAGCAATAAGCAGATGTGCCATTGCTGAGTTCTTTGTCAATTTGAAGGATTAGTGTGTACTGGTTTGATTGCTATTCTGTGTAGAAGTCCTTTAAGGGAAACGAATTGGGTTCTAGATTAGATTATCCTAGGCACTTTTGCTAAGTTTTTTTGCAACTTGAAGCTTCTGGATAGTGGTTCGTAATGTCTAGGAATGATTGAGATCCTGGTTATGGTTCTTATTTCTCTGTCATGTGAAGCTCTAGGGCAGTGATGTTCTGTCTTCTATGCATACGAAACCCTCCCACTGCTTTCTTTTTCTTCCTCTGGCTTGCGATGTTAAACTCTGAGAGTAACATGTTGATGTGATATAGGTGGTTAAGATGAACACTTGGGGGCTGACAAATAAAGTGCATTTCAGACGATGAAGAAGAAGAAGCTGCGGGGATCTAAGACTTTCATTCCCATTTGATTTTCCTTGGACATATTAAAGTTTTCAGAAATCAGACCGTAATGACATTTGGGGTTTATTATTAACATTTCTCTATTTGTTGTGATGTTTTGTATGCTTTTGAGTTGCATGATACACTGTACTGTACTACTCTCTTGCTTTGTGAGTGAATAAATGAATATCTCTGGAAAGATGGCTCATCCCATGCATAGCTATACTTTCAGAAGGATTATTATCATCTTCAGGTGTTGGATTTGTTGCTGGGTAAGAACGAAAATAGGACAGGGTGTGTTGTTAGATAAGCATTAGACGAAAGAGGGGAGACTGTGTAAGATACATGAGAGTCCAACGAAGCCTTGGTGATGATGAATCACATGGTTTAAGACTTTGGCTAATAATGGAGGATAGATGGTGAATGAGAACGGTCAAAGCCTCTGTCTCTGCTTGCAAATTCACATGGGGTCCCTTCGTTATGTCCCTTTCAAGTGGGCTCGTCTCTTAATTTTCTTACTTGAAAATGGTCCCTAAACCCTTTCTTTTTTTATTAGTTTTAGTTTGTTCAAAGGAATTTTTCTTTAATGTCACCAAAATCGATCTTACCAACCAACATGACTTACATAGATTCACTTCTAATTTCTCCTTAAAACGACACAAGCTTCTGCCAAATTACAGCTCCTCAGGCGCAGAGATAGAGAGAGAGAGAGAGAGAGAGATAGTTGTTCTTCTTTTCTTTACTTTTTTTTTTTTCATGTGTTCACAAACAAGATCTTCATTATTATAGTAACTTATAAAATCAAATCATTTTCTCTGTTCTTTTATATACCATCCATTAAATCTTTGAGGTTATTATTATTTTAATGAAACACCATCCATTAGATCTTTATGATTCGGTTAACCACACCTGAGTATGAAAAACCAATCCTGAGAGGAATGCTCTCTTTACTCTTTAGTGAAAAGGAAGCTTGTTTTTTTTTTTTTACCGTTGAAACCTGACTTTGATGAGTAGAATTCTTTAGCTTTTTCATAGAACAGAACAGATAACAAAAAAAGAGGAAAAAAGAGTCGAATATTCTACAACTATAGTTTGCTTTTGGCACAAAAACTGGCAATTATTGGCTAAGTACACAAAACACAATTAATAGAGCATTTATATAACAGTATCATCTTCATTTGGAAATACAGACCTTTTAGCTCATGAAATGATGGGACAAGAAACATCTCCTGGTTATCTGCGAAAGTCAGAGAAGATACTGCAATGTTTAAATTAGCCATTTACATTGTTGTCATAGTATTTTTCTTGATATGAGCAAGACGCCATAAGAAGTCCCAAGCCAGGCTAACTTGGTCATGTATTCACATTCACTCCATACCTGAAGTGGGAAACAGTGTTTTTCCAAATTGCAAAATCCATGTGAACGTGCTTACTTTTCATAGAAAGTACGCAAAGGAGACAATTTGGATGTAAACATAAACGTTGTAATATAAAGCAGCTTCTGTAGTAGTATACACTGCAAGCCATCTTCTAAAGAAGAGACAGAACAAACGCAATCCATCCTCCATGGTTCCAAAAAATATATTCTTTCAATGGTGCTTTTCTAATATAAGACATAGTTCGGGTCAACAAATTGCATGAAGCATATAACTACAACAAAAGTTACAACTAGAGTAACAAACACTTGAATCTTAAGAACAAACTAGTTTCTTCTATAAAGAATGCTACGCTCAAAGTAACAGAGTTGAGTATGGCTGAGATAAAAATCATCTTCTTCTCAACTGTCTGCTTGTCAGACAAAAGATGTTGACATTATTACAAAATAAAAGATCAAAGCTTTACAGCAAAAGTAGTTAGAAGAAAACAAAGTGAGTGCACTCCAGAAGCAATCCCAACACTTTTCATTCCCATGAAGAGAGAGACCACCAAAGTTTTGAGAGCACAAAAAAAAGAAAACAATATTACTTATTTCCTTATCACCAGTAGAGAAACAAGATGAATGTGGAAGTATCAACTTGCTAACCACAAAGAAAAAAATAATCAGAAAAGAGAAAACACTTTACCAAAAGAAGAATAATTGAAGAAGAAAAAAAAGACAAGATGATCAAGATTCAAGAAGATGTGGATGATGAAGATGTACACAAAGATTATCTAAGCTGCGTATTCCGTTTCAAGCATGGGTTGTGTACGAGTAGTAGTAGCAGTAGGTGCTCTAGTTTCACCGACCTGAGTCATCCTCAGAGCTTCCCCTGTCTCTCCAGCTCTCTCCATCTCTCTCATTTTCTCTTGCTTCTTGTAATTTCGACATCTCAATACCAAAAACAGCAAAAGCCCCAACAGTAACAATCCACCAACCACCGACCCAACGATGATCCAAGTCTTTGAATTGGAATCAGAGCTCTTCTTCTTCTTCTTCTTCTCCTTCTCTTTCTTCCTATCCTCATCCCCTGGAGGAGCTGGACTCGGAGCAGATGCAACAGATTTAACCACAACAGAGAAATGTCCCTGATGCTCAGTCTCGCATGTGTTACCAGGCTGAATCGAGTCACTAAAACTCGCAACACCTTGTGAATCAAATCTAACACACTTAGCACTAGACCCTTGTGGGATTCGTTCCAGATCAGAGAAATCGATTCTGATGGGATCATTAGAGACTTTCAAATCAAGCTCTGGCAAATTAGTAGCAGAGAGATTCTTGGCATCGTAAGCGAGAAGACCCAACACAGGTGCGACATAATCATAACCAGACAAAGGGTAATACAAGTGAGAGAAATTAGCTAGGTTTTGATAAACAAGGACAAGCCTTGTCACATACGGCTTGACGATAACTCCTGTAGGGATAGAGAACTCTTTAAAAGGAGTGACTCCACGTTTTCTAAAGCTTCCGCTTCTGAGTCTAATGGCAGCGAGTTTGATCCCAGTCAAATTGGAAGGAACAGTACCTTCGTAGAGAATGCCGGTACGAGGACGAACAAAGGCTCTAAAAGAGTAATCTTGGAGAAGAGCATCAAGAGACGAAGAAGAAGACGCATTGGGTTGTGGTGGAGGAGATTGAGCTTGTAGATGATGAATCGAGGAAAGAGAGAGAAACAGAAGCAGCACCTGGAGACAACAGAGAAGAAACCCCATTGTTGTTTCTTCGCCTCTGGGGGAGGCGAGTCAAAAAAGCTGTGAGACTCAGTAATAAAAGAGTCGCCGTCACGTCTCTTTGAGTGTTTTTGTGTGAAGAAGAAGAAGAAGAGTTCCAATAAAGGGGCAAAACCGGAATTGGAGTAAAGAAGAAGAAGAACAAATCGAGGGTTTGTTAAACAATGGCGGAGGAGAGAGAGAGTTAATGGTCGCCGGTGGTAAAGAGAGAGAAAGAGAGAGAGATTAGCCAAAAGGACAAAAGGGAGAAGAGAGAAGAGTGTTGTCGTCAGTCCCATTTGTTCACAAAAAATTATACTATACAGCCTGTTCCTTCTGGTTTTTCTCCTTTTTTTTTTTTTTTCCCCCACAAATTATAAAAAAGGAAAACTTAATTTTTTACTTTTTCTTTTTCGACCAATCATATTGTTACATTGCGGCATTCAATTTCGCCGTAACAGTTGTCCGTCTACCCCCCCCTTCCTGTATTGTATCTCTTTTATACATTTACTCACTGTATCATTCATTCTTCTATTCTTTTTTTTTTAATCTTTCTTTATCCTAGGCCCATTTATATATGGACTCAACTTTTTGCCTCTGGCCCATTCCAAATTGTTTTCTAGCCCACTACCGCATTGAGCCGACACATTGAGACTAATCAGACTATTGAAAAAAAACACGGCATCATCTTAGGGGTAGCTGTTGGGTTTTAAATTAGGGGTGTCAAAATGGGTAGAAATCCATGGGAACTGTTTGTCTATTATTTAAACGGGTATGAGTTAAGTTTTTATATCCATATAAATAAATGGGTTTTGATGGGTTCGTCCAACGGATTCGTGGGTTTATCGGGGTAAACCCATTAAGATTATAGATTACCAATGGGTTGATTGAAAAATACAAAAATAATATATATATGCATATAATATAATATAGATATATATTAATATGTAAATATTTTCTTTTTGTAACTAATTTATATAAAATATCTAAAATAAATGTTAAGTTTTTCTAGTTTGCTAAAAACAAAAAAAAAAGTAAACAATAATATATATGTCAATGATCTAAAATGAATGTGAAAGTTTTCTTTAATATCTAGATATTAACTTTTTAAGCTTGAAAACTTTGGTTGGTTTTATAATTCTATTTTATATAAATATACTAGATGCTTCCGCATGCAACGCGTGGGTTATGGTGTAATTGGCACTTTCTTGTTTTTTTTTGTCTTTTTCGTTTTCTCTTTTGTATTATTTCATTTTAATTAGGCATATACGGGCTTTGCCGTCACTTTTATTTATACACTATATGTTTATACCATTTCGTTTAGATGTGTATAATTGTGGCGTTTATTTTTTATGAATTATGAAGATGTTGTTTCTTGTTTTTGAGGATCCAATCTTATCATTGACTGATATTGTTTCTAATACATTTATTGTATTATAGATTTTCTAATTAACTGCTTATGTAAACCCTTCATACGTTGATGTTGCAATAATAAGTTATTTTTTTAAAAATAATTATCTTCCGTGTAAGTGATTATGTTTGTATGCCCATGTTTTGGTCTAATATCAATAAGACCGTTTCTGTTTTTCTTTAGTTGGCGTTGAAACCAATTTTGAGTTAAACAAATAATGGGTCGAATTATGGTGTTAGTAAGTAATATAAATTCTTATGTATATATATTGTATATATGTGACTATAAGTTTAGCTAACTAAAAAATTCTGTAATATTTAAATATAATCTTGAACATATATATATATATATATATATTATTTGTGGGAGGAATATATGGAATTATTGGATAGAAGTTATTTTTGAGTTAAATGACCTTTTATGCCTTTAAAGTGAGTTAAATATTAATAAATTTTTATATGTGTCTTGACTTTTTTAAAAAGGAATACCAAGTGTTTCCTTCCAAATTTGAAGTGACATAGTATTTTAGTTTTCTTATATGATTTTATGAACTTCAATGTAAAAGTTTTTCAAAGTAATAAGTACACTGACTGATTGAATTATAAAATTTGGAGAAATGTTTATTTCGATTAATCATCTGCTCTTTTAAATAATTAAAATAAGTATGTTGGTATTCCTACAAATAGGACAACATATATTATATAGTTTAACCATGGAGTTAAGCAATGGAAATGAAACTTGTGATTGCAAGACAAAATGCTTATATGTTACACATTGATCGTTTAAAAATGAATAGGAACATCTAATTCTCAAATAAAGTTGATTGTTTTGTTAAAACCAACATATGTGAATTTAAATTTAATTATGCAAATTTAAAAAATAAATATGAATAGATTAGAAAGGCAAGAAATATAAAAGACATATTTTTTATATAAATAAAATAAAAATTGAAAACAATGTTAAATATATATAATACTTTCTACATTAAAATATAGAATCAAACTCTTACAAGTTATAACACATATGCGATATAACAACATTTGATATTGGTAGGAGAGGAGGAGAGAATGTTTACTATAAGATGGTAATCCAAATTAGATAATGGAGATGAATCTTTAAAAAATAGAACAATGTAATATCTATATATATATAATACTTTCTAAATTAAAATATAGAATCAAACTCTTACAACACATATGAGATATAACAACATTTGATATTGGTGGGAGAGGAAGAGAGAATGATTACTTATAAGATAATAATCCAAATTAGATAAAGGAGATAAATCTTTTAAAATAAGAACAATGTAAAATATATATCATGTAGTCTCTAAAATTAAAATTTAGCATTAACAATTTACAATGATATTTCATTTTTTTTTTACAACCCATACAACAAAAATAAGAAATCAAAAATAAAAAAAAAAAAACGAAAAATGATTTGAGGTATTGTAGAAGAGAATGAGAGAATGTGAAAATGAGATAGTAAAAGAATGTCAATATGAGAGAATGATAGATTGAGAGAATGCTTATTTATATGATAAGAAATGATGGAAGTTACATTTAGAACTATGGAGTTACAATAGTAATTTATTGTGTTTGAATAAAATTGAGTGGTAGAATATGATTAATGCATAATTTATTTTATTTTCAGTTATAATTTTATTTTAATGTGTGAGTTAAATGTATTGTGTTTATTGGATCTTAAATATTGTTTAAAGCAATTAGAAAGCAAATAAAAAAATAAAAAAAAATTAGAAAACATTAAATGAAAATCAACCAATAAGGAGAGACCAAAACCTTACTTTTATATATATGATATATTGCTTTAAACTTTGAAATGAGAAATATATTATAAACAATAATTTTACATGAGAAATATATTAATTTAGCCAACCAAAATATGAATATAAGTTTAGCCAACCAAAATAAATAAAAAATATTAAAATTTAACCAAAAATAATTTCTCTTGAAAGATAATAAGTTAGTAGGAGGAATGAATTAATGTACAATTATTGGATAGGAGTTACATTTGAGTTAAATGGAGTTACATGTCTTTAATTATAAATAAATATTTTAATTTTTTATAACCTAAAATAAAAGGAATACCAAGTGGCTGAATCAAAATTCACATGATTTGGTTGTTTGTTGATATAAACTCAACACTTACACATAATATTTCAAAATAAAAAATATTACTTTTTAAGTGACAAACTAAATTAGTTTTCTTATAAAATTATATGAATTCTTCAATCTCAATAATTTTTAAAATCCCAAGGATAACTTATATTTTTTTGGTTTTCACTCATCAATTTAATTTATAGTGCTAGATTTCATACTAATGGTTTCATCTTTAGAGAATTTAGTGAAATGATATTTTTAAAATTATATTTTATTTTTATATTTAAGTTCCAGTTGAATATGTTTTGTTTTTTGGATCATTTTTTATTTTGATTAAAGACACAAAAAACCAATTGTTTAATTATGTTCTTTTTGTTTTCAAAAACCTCAAATCATAAAAAAAATATATATTATATTGATCTCTACAGATTTATCAATTGGATCACAAAACAAAATAGTCTTTATAAATGGATAAATGGATAATTATATTGATCTTTAAATATTATATTGATCTTTATAAATTATTAAAAATGATACATGAATATGTGAGATAACCAGAGACATAATAGATAATTACATATGGATCATTTCAACTTTATGATCTTATTGTGTGGTGAATATTGTAAGGAAGTATGAAAATAATGACTTATAAGATGTTAATATAAAATAGAAAATGGAGATAAACATTTTAAAAGATTAAAATAAATATATAAGATATACATATCATACAAACTCTAAAACTAAGCTTTTACAATGATATTTGATTTGATTTTTTATAACCCATACAACAATAATAACAAAAAAAATACAAAACAAAACAAAACAAAATAAAAAAGAGATTTGAGAGTAGTAGAAGAAGATGAGAGAATGAAAAAGTGATAGACTAAGAGAATAAGATAAAGAGTATTTATAGGAAGAGAAATGATGAAAAATTACATTAAGAAAAATGAGAGTTACAATTCTAATTTATTGTTTTGTTTTAATACAATTGATTAATACAACTTAGTGGAGAAATAAAGTTAATGCATAATTTATAGGGAGAATTTATATGATTTCAGTTTTATATTATATGAGTTAAATGTGAAAATTAATTAGGTATAATTTTTTTTTGTTAAAATTGCATTGCCAAGTGGACCAATAAGGAGAGAGTGAAACTCTACTTTTATATATATGAACAACCGGAGCTATTACTCACTACATAAAAAAAAGTCTCCTATCCATAAATCCGCGCCTGCTTTTAGTTATACCACGTGGAAACACTCTTTAATGGATTGAATAAATCCTCCTCTATCTGTTGCGGGTCGAGGACTCCTTCCCCTTCTTCAAACTCCGATTCGATTTGCTATGACTTTTTATTACCGTCCAACCGTTACATATCTTACGCGTCGACTTGTTGAAGTAGTTCAATCGAGTCGATTCCATGATTATAAGTTCATTCCATACCGGACCAGACCGGAATAAGGTTATATACAAGTTCGAACTAATTGAATACTTGTGTCAGAAATTCCTCGAGTTATTATAGATTTAATATCAATTATTTTATTTATATATGGGTAACCCATATAACCCATTTAGCTGTTGGGTTTTAAATAATTGGATTTGGGTATATAAATTCAACCCATTATAATAAATGGATCGGAATGAACCCGCCCACAAAAGTCTCTAACCCATGTGGGTATGAGTCGGGTCGGGTCGGGTTACCCATTTTAACACCCTATTGATCTAGAACATTCGACATACTAGAATATTCGTTTCCTACCATTTTTTATTTGTTGGGGCTTGACAAAGTTTACTTGAGCCCAAAGTTAAGCCCATTCAAAACGAACCACGTCACTAACTTTTCTATTTTTTTTAATAAACTCCATATTATTTATGTCAGTGATAGCTCGCTGAACCTACCATACCACACCACATCATCCCTTCCCCTTCGACTCTCTCTGCGAATCTCCATACGACTCTTTTCTCTGCTTTCCGCTGTTTCTCCGCTGGTAAGCTTCCGTTTCCATCTCTTCTTAGATCTGTTCTTTTAGCTTTGGATTTCTCACCGAACGAGTGGATCTGAAAATACACACAGCTATTATTATGGGTAGTTCCGGCGACGTTAACTGGAAACTTGCGGACCACCCTAAGCTTCCTAAGGGTAAAACAATCGGATTAATTGTTCTCGATGGATGGGGTGAATCTGATCCTGATCAATACAATTGCATCCATAAAGCCCCAACTCCTGCCATGGATTCTCTTAAAAACGTATCTTTCCTTTTTTTTTTCCTTTGTTTCCATATATATTCACGAGAGATTCCGATTATGGAGTTCAATGGTTTGTTTGTGTTGTTCTGCAGGGGAGACCTGATACATGGAGGTTGATCAAAGCCCACGGTACTGCCGTTGGTCTTCCAAGCGAAGACGATATGGGAAACAGTGAAGTTGGCCACAATGCTCTTGGAGCCGGGAGAATTTACGCTCAAGGTGCTAAGCTTGTTGATCTCGCCCTTGCTTCTGGGAAAATCTATGAAGATGAAGGTTTCAAATACATCTCTGAAGCTTTTGAGAAAGGTACCGTGCATCTTATTGGTCTTTTAAGTGATGGTGGTGTTCACTCACGTCTCGATCAAGTTCAGGTACTCATTACTCTGCTTTTTTACACTTTGCTCTACAATTTCTATTGTAATGTTGGCCTTTTTTTTTTAATGTTATTGGATATTTGTTTGCGCAGTTGCTGCTAAAGGGTTTCGCAGAACGTGGTGCTAAGAGAATCCGCGTTCATATTCTTACTGATGGTCGTGATGTTTTGGATGGTTCTAGTGTTGGCTTTGTTGAAACTCTTGAAGCTGACCTTGCTGCTTTACGTTCGAAAGGTGTTGATTCTCAGGTTGCATCTGGTGGAGGTCGTATGTATGTCACAATGGACCGTTATGAGGTATGAACTCTTTTTCATTTAGATGAAATGTCAAGAATCTAGTTAGGAACTAGATTAGGCTTGGATTTGATTTCTATTGTTGCTTTAATTGTATTCTGTTTCTATCTCTTGCAGAATGATTGGACTGTTGTGAAACGTGGGTGGGATGCTCAAGTCCTTGGAGAAGCTCCCCACAAATTTAAAAGCGCTCTTGAAGCAGTTAAGACACTGAGAGCTGAACCTGGTGCTAATGACCAGTATTTGCCTCCGTTTGTCATTGTTGATGACAGCGGAAAGGCTGTTGGTCCAATTGTTGATGGCGACGCAGTTGTTACATTCAATTTCCGTGCTGATAGAATGGTCATGCATGCAAAGGCCCTTGAATATGAAGATTTCGATAAGTTTGATCGTGTGCGTGTCCCAAAGATACGTTACGCAGGAATGCTCCAATATGATGGAGAGCTAAAGCTCCCTAGCCGCTATCTTGTTTCCCCACCATTGATCGATAGAACTTCTGGTGAATATCTGGCACACAATGGAGTTCGTACTTTTGCTTGCAGGTTAACTTTTAGAATCTCTCAAATCTGCATATATATTCTCTTTTCCATATGTGTGTTGTCTTCAACTGCTTGCTGTTTCCTGGTTTATTTATTTTGCTGGAATTGGAATTAGAAATGAAACTGTGATAGAACTAGTCCTGTCTTCTCTCTGTCTCATGCTGTGAGGTTTCTTGCTGATTAAAACTAGCGAAATTGTAGTAGCTGTCTTTTTCTTGATGAGATTATACGGTTGATGGTAACTTACATTGAAATTTTATTTCACTGAAACAGTGAGACTGTGAAGTTTGGCCATGTCACCTTCTTTTGGAATGGCAACCGCTCTGGATATTTCAATGAAAAGTTAGAAGAGTACGTTGAGATTCCAAGTGATAGTGGAATATCATTCAACGTCCAGCCAAAGATGAAAGCACTGGAGATTGCCGAGAAAGCAAGGGATGCTATCCTTAGTGGCAAGTTTGACCAGGTAAGGTGTATTCTCTTATCATATTGTCTCAACCCACTACAAAATTTCGGCTTCTGAATTTGTTGTGAGTGAATTTGTAGGTGCGTGTTAACCTGCCAAATGGAGACATGGTGGGTCATACTGGTGATATTGACGCAACTGTTGTTGCCTGTGAAGCTGCTGATCTTGCTGTGAGGGTATGGTTTCAATCAAATTTGTGATATAGGAATGTTTAGAAACCGTTCTAAGTAGCAATGACTCACTGAGTTTTTGATCTCTGGTTTGCAGACAATCCTTGATGCCATAGAAAAGGTAGGAGGGATATATGTTGTGACTGCTGATCACGGAAATGCTGAGGACATGGTCAAAAGAGACAAAGCCGGCAAGCCTGCTCTTGATAAGGAAGGGAAGCTTCAGATTCTCACCTCTCACACCCTGAAACCAGTAAGTTCTAGCAGTACCGAAACAATTTGGGTTATGACCAGAATGTGGAAGTTGCTACTGAGCATAGATTATGCATGAGAAGTTTTATTACCACAAGTGGTTGTTGTGTCTTATGTGAAATTTGGATAATGATGTGTGTTTGTGTGCAGGTGCCAATTGCCATTGGAGGTCCTGGCTTGTCAGCAGGAGTTAGGTTCAGACAGGATATCGAGACACCTGGGCTTGCGAATGTAGCAGCGACAGTGATGAACCTCCATGGCTTTGTAGCCCCGAGCGACTATGAGACAAGTCTGATTGAAGTAGTCGACAAGTGATGATTCTGGTTGTACTTCCCTTAAATAGTCCTACTTGAGCCTCTCTAGACTTTGATTTTCTAAGTTACTGTTTTCACCACTCTCTAATAAGGCTCGTGATTTTTTGGGAGCCATACTAGCGGCCCTCTCACGATGTTGTTCACGTTGCAAACTACATTTTGATTTTGTATTTCGCAAAAACATAATCTGATTTATAAGGTGTTGTGAGTTACTAAACAAATTACATGAAGAAGCCTTTCATGTAAAGTAAGAGGTATGAGAATTTGAGGGCAGCTGTCAAACATTCTCGAACACATGGAAGAATATAAAAGAAAGTTGAAAAGAAACCTTTCATATTAAAAACAGAAATTAATATCGCTAATAGGAATATATCTCATTGTAATCAAGTTGTTTATATAGAAAGATATCAGTTAATATTCTTTTCATGCCTTTTTTGTGCATTCGAAAATCAATCTTTATAGTAAAAAATAATTCGAATAAAAATAACAATTGAACACTTCAATATTTATTTAATAAATAATTTTGTCATAAAGATATTTGCAAATTGATCTGGTCCGGTATGGTAGACAAAATAATTTTCCACGCTGCCCTTCCAGCCGTCCATTCACTAGTTGCCCCTCAACAACGCCAGATAACGTTCTAGATTCCAAGCTCAAGATCTAACGGTTAGCAAGCAGAGTCGTACCATCATACAAAAAACTATTCTTTTAAGAAAGTAAACGATATCGACGGTTATTAATCCCTCGTGTTTCAGTCAGAATGATCCAACGGATATGAAGCAACAAGGCCCAAATAGTTTTGTTTGCATCTGATAGAAACCCGTCCCCACTGGACGAGTGACGAACGCAAACCTCTGTGACCCTATTTTTCGAGACGATAAAAGGGCTAAGACTCGCTCTTTTCAAAGCCTCGCCTCTTCACCACAGAGAAAACTTCGTCTCCTCTCTTTGCTTCGCCGCTCTCATCTCCGTGAGAAAAAGGCGGAGTTTCTCTCTCTCTTTCCAGATATTTTGCTCATCCATCGATTCTCTTTAAGGTAACTCTCAGATCTGTTTACTCTTTATATATATGATCTCGTTGTTCTTCGAATTCATTTTTATTTCTTAGTTTCTTCGATCTGTGTTTCGTTTCTTAGATCTATAAGGTAAATGAGATGTTCCGATCCGTAGATCTGACTGTTCTATTGAGAAATGATGTTATCTGTTTGCTTTTTATCCCGATCGGAATGTGTACAGCTCATTTCCGAATCTTTGATGTATCTGTTTTATAGATCTGCTTATTATTTGTGAGTTTCTCTGATCTGCTATTTATCGGAATGGTTTGGATCTGTTGACTTTAGTTTCAAATGTATTGGATCTGTTGTTTGCGACTCTGTTTTTGGAAATTGTGATGCTGTGAAACCAGATTAAGTTTTTGATCTTATGATCTACCAGATCTTTACCTTTAACATATGTGGTTAGTGAATCTTTGTTACTTGTATCATCTTGCTTTGCTTTTATATCTTTAGTCTAGTAATCGTGTTTTGATCCCTCTAGATGTTTGAATTGAGCACTGTTGTTTCCAATAATCGTGGGTTAGTTTGTTTGAAACGTTTTCTGTGATATGCCTTTCAGTTTTGCTTGCTATTTTGATACTGATTTTGACTATTATTACGGGAGGTTCTTAGACTACTAGAATTACATTTCAAACTTGTGTTGGTAAAGCATTCTTTGATATACCTTACTGTTAGGCATATGATACTTACGTCTGGTTTTGTAATTTTGCAGAGTTCAAAATGGTTGATCAAGTTCAGCACCCCACTATTGCGCAGAAATCTGCTTACCAGAGGCCTTCTATGTACCAGAGGCATGCAACCTATGGAAACTACTCCAACGCTGCATTCCAGTTTCCTCCCACATCCAGGATGTTGGCCACAGCTGCATCTCCAGTCTTTGTCCAGGCTCCAGGAGAGAAAGGGTTCACTAACTTTGCTCTTGACTTTTTGATGGGAGGTGTTTCTGCTGCCGTCTCAAAGACTGCTGCTGCTCCCATTGAGCGTGTTAAGCTTTTGATCCAGAACCAGGATGAGATGATTAAAGCTGGCAGGCTCTCTGAGCCATACAAGGGTATTGGTGACTGTTTCGGCAGGACTGTGAAGGATGAAGGGTTTGGTTCTCTATGGAGAGGAAACACCGCCAATGTCATCCGTTACTTCCCCACCCAGGTTGGTTTAGTTTCACACTTGTTTTTATAGCTTTTGAAACAACTTGATTTTGTGCTAATCTCTTTCTTTTTTTTGTCTATGGTAGGCCCTGAACTTTGCCTTCAAGGATTACTTCAAAAGACTTTTCAACTTTAAGAAGGACAGAGATGGTTACTGGAAGTGGTTTGCCGGTAACTTGGCATCTGGAGGAGCAGCTGGTGCCTCTTCCCTTCTGTTTGTGTATTCCCTTGACTACGCCCGTACCCGTCTTGCCAATGATGCCAAGGCTGCAAAGAAAGGAGGTGGTGGTAGACAGTTTGATGGTCTTGTCGATGTTTACAGGAAGACTCTCAAGTCTGATGGTATTGCTGGTCTTTACCGTGGATTCAACATCTCTTGTGTTGGTATCATTGTCTACCGTGGTCTGTACTTTGGACTTTATGACTCTGTGAAGCCTGTTCTCCTCACTGGTGACTTGTCGGTTCGTATTGCTGTCTTTCTCTCTGAACTTGTGTGTTCTCTTACTTATCACTGGTTGGTTTTGACATGTTATTATTCTCCTTTGGTTATTTCAGGATAGTTTCTTCGCTAGTTTTGCTCTTGGATGGGTCATCACCAATGGTGCGGGTCTTGCATCTTACCCCATTGACACTGTCCGCAGAAGAATGATGATGACGTCAGGCGAGGCTGTCAAGTACAAGAGTTCCATGGACGCCTTTGCCCAGATCCTCAAGAACGAAGGAGCCAAGTCACTCTTCAAGGGAGCTGGTGCCAACATTCTCCGTGCCGTTGCAGGTGCTGGTGTGCTTTCCGGTTACGACAAATTGCAGCTGATTGTCTTCGGTAAGAAGTACGGATCAGGCGGTGCCTAAGTGCTGCTGCCTTCCTCTTTTTTCGATTTTAATTGCGGTTTAAGACCCGTAAGAAACTGAGATGTTGATGAAATTTTTTTTGCTTAAGACTTAGGGAGGCATGAGCCCTAAACCAAATTTTATATCCTTCTGACGCCAACTTTTTTTACTTATGGAATAATTCATGTTTGTGAGAGTTGTTAGACTCTTCGATTTTAAAAGAATTTTGGATTTGTTGAGTTTTTATTTCCTTTACTTATTTTTTTTATTACTTTATTTTATAAATAATCTGCAATGTCTGATTAGTTTATCTAAGTTTCTTAATAGCTAGTAGTACCGTTACCCAAGCCTGGTAGAGAAATTTTTTAGTTCTGTTAATAGGATTAAACAGTGTCTATAGGAATGCTCCAAACTCAAATGTCGAGAAGGAGAGAAAAATTATTTGAACTTTGAAGAACCAATCTGAGCCTATTTGAAGTTCTGTTTATCGATTTCGCTCAGTCTTCTTTTTCCCACTTCACTTGGCTTCCTAAACCTGCAGCTCACTCGCATTGCATTAATAATTTCACTAGGAAAGCGAATGATTCACTGTTAGACACGATAAAATAAGCATGGTACATAAGAAAGTTTACAGATAGAGTTGCACATCGATTTGGAATTATGAACATTGATATAAATCAAGTGAAGCAAAAGAAGCTCCAATAAGAACACACCAAATAGAGGCTTGAGTTGACAAAAGGTGTCTCCGTAAGGTGTGAAATAAAATAGAAATAGACTGATGTGTTAGTGATGGATCTATTGACTCTTGTCTTTTTGCCATTTGTTTGCTGCCATTGGAAAGGATATTTCTCCGACAGGGATTACGATTTACACATATCAGATCACCATATGTCATATGTTTGGTGAAACAAACTAGAGCAAAAGTAGTGGTAACAAAGGTAGGGTTCATAGGTGGTTAGTGTAGTAAAGAGATTAAAGAAAGAAAATTGGAGTGGAGTGGAGGTTGTAATAGAGCCCTCAATTAGTAAAGTGAAAGTGTGTGTATGTGTGTCCCCAAGAGACTATAATTGAGTCTTTATGGAGCTCCGTGCCACACAAACCCCCTCTCGGCTTTTCTCACGTGTTTCTGAAACATATATCACTAAAAAAGCTTACCTCTTTCTCTTCTCTTTCATATTGGAGTCAAGATTACGAAATTGAAAGTTGCAATTATAAAAAACACTAATGCGGTTTTAAAAAGGAAAGTGTTCAAAGCCTATGTTTTTGAAAGGCTCCTCCTCAAACTCCGAGTCTTCTTCTTCCTCGTCAAGGTCACAATGGGTATTATCTCGGACAACTCTCAATCTTCCTCCTCCTCTACTCCTCCTGCTCCTTCCATCTTCTCCAGCTCCTTTGCCACTCGGTCTGTTCTCTCTCTCTCTCTCTCTCTCTCTTGTTCTTATCTATCTTCAGAGACCAATGTCAAAGTTTGTTCCTTTATGCATTGTTACTTGTCTGATGCATAAAGGATTCGTTTTTACCATATGAAATTGCAGCATATTCTCAGATGTTGAGGGAGACATCACAATCGTTGTGGATGGAGAGTCCTTTTTACTCCACAAGGTTAGTGAATACTAGTGATCTGTTTTTTTTTCATTGTTATTAACATTACACAAAGTGTTCGATGAAATTTAGTTAACGAGTTTCGGAATTTGTTTGTGTTGCAGTTTCCGCTGGTTGCTCGGTGTGGAAAGATTAGGAAAATGGTGGCAAAGATGAAGGAATCATCTTCGAACCTGTCGTATACAGAGCTCCGAGACTTTCCAGGTGGGTCTAAGACGTTTGAACTCGCCATGAAGTTCTGCTACGGGATCAACTTCGAGATTACAATCTCCAACGTGGTCGCTCTCCGCTGTGGAGCTGGTTATCTTGAGATGACTGAGGACTTTAAAGAAGAGAATTTGATCGCACGTACTGAGACTTACCTCGAGCAAGTTGCCTTTCGCAGTCTTGAAAAGTCTGTGGAAGTCCTCTGTTCTTGTGAGACACTTAACCCTCAAGACATTGCTGAAACTGCCCATATTCCTGAAAGGTGTGTTGAGGCCATCGCTGTGAATGCTTGCAGAGAGCAGTTAGTGTTGGGACTGTCACGGCTGAACCGAGGCAACGAGTCAGGGGAAAATAAGCGAGATTGTCCAGAGTGGTGGATTGAAGACCTCTCTGCTCTCAGGATTGACTATTACGCACGAGTTGTAACGGCGATGGCGATAACTGGTTTGCGGTCAGAGAGTATTATCATGTCTCTGATGCATTACGCTCAAGAATCGTTGAAAGGTATAAGAAACTGTAAAGAGCGGACCAAGGTTGACTCGGGTACGATTGAGAACGAGCAGAGGAATGTTGTTGAAGCCATTGTTAGCCTTTTCCCTAATGACAAAGTCCCATTGAGTTTCCTCTTCGGAATGTTGAGGGTAGGGAGTACCATAGACGTAGCCATCTCTTGCAGGCTTGAGCTCGAGCGGAGAATAGCTCAGCAGCTAGAAACAGTGTCTCTCGATGATCTACTCATACCTGTTCTCCGAGAGGGAGATTCAATGTATGATGTGGACACTGTCCATAGGATACTCGTTTGCTTTCTCAAGAAGATAGAGGATGAAGTGGAGTATGACGAAGATCATGAATGTTACGAGAATGAGACTGAGAATCTTACTGGCTCCACGTGCCATAGCTCATTACTGAAAGTGGGTCGGATCATGGATGCGTACTTGACAGAGATCGCACCAGACCCGTGTCTGAGTCTGCACAAGTTCATGTCATTGGTAGAGATATTGCCTGATTATGCACGTGTCATGGATGATGGGCTATACAGAGCTATTGATATGTTTCTCAAGGTAAAGTTTTACTTATATCCTTCCTTAAAAGGGAAGCCTTGTGTCTGTTTTTGGAACGTTTCGTATTGATAATAGTGGGAAATGTCTTTGTGATGATGGTTAGGGGCATCCGTCACTGAACGAGCAAGAATGCAAGAGTCTCTGCAAATTTATAGACACTCGGAAGCTTTCACAGGAAGCATGCAACCACGTGGCTCAAAATGATCGGTTGCCAGTGCAGATGGTGGTTCGTGTCCTCTACTCAGAACAGCTGCGTATGAAGAATGTTATGTCCGGAGATTCAGGGGAAGGGATTGTGCTGTCGTCTCAGAAACTTAGTAGTGGGAACGCGAGCGGAGCTGTGTCTCCGAGAGACACTTATGCATCGCTGAGGAGGGAGAACAGAGAGCTGAAGTTGGAGATCTCGAGGGTGAGAGTGAGGCTGACTGAGTTAGAGAAGGAGCAGATTTTGATGAAACAAGGGATGATGGAGAAGCCAGGTCATGGTGGAACATTGCTGACCTCTCTTTCCAAAGGGATTGGTAGGATTTCGATATTTGGTGGAGGACCTACAGAAGAGAAGCGGCGGAAGGCTAACCGCAAGTCTAGGTCGAGGTTGGAGAGAAAAACCGGTAGGAGCCGAACAGAGTCTATGTTTTAGGTAGTTTGGTACATGTAAATACTGTATGCAATGAAAATGAGGTGTGATTCCTTAGTAATGAGTTGTGTATACATCGTGAAAAATCTTGAGTCTAGACAACATATTCTAGAGGAAATTGACTTTAAATTTTTTTTCAGTAATTATTCTCTCTTGAGTCTTGACAACATTTTGAAGATGAAAAGGATGAGACAGTAAAAAAACAGTTGATCTCCTGCTAAAAGGTGACAGTATCACAAGGCCAAAATGTGTCACTTATTTGTGGCCTAAGCAAAATATTAAATAAACTTGGGGGTGACAGGATCATGCTCTGGAAGTTTCAGGAGCTCCAACCAGGCGTGTCCTGATCTGCAGAGATGAGAAGAAGAGTTATTGGTAGAGATTGGGGGAATGGTGGGAAAGAAGAACAACCCTAAATTGAAAAGACCAAACCTGGGGAAGCTTCTGTCTGAAGGCGACGTCAAGGCGTGCATCTAAAGTGTTCTCGCAAACAATCTTGCCGTCTTGAGAGGCCAAGACCACCCCGCCAGAGCTTCACCAATCACACGTCACCATTGTTCAGATATATATGGAGAAGAAACGAGAGAGAAAGATTGAAAAAGAAGTATTACCAGTAAGGGTCGTGAGAATCAGGGAGCTTAGGATTAGGAGGTGGAGGGAGGAAGACCTTGTCGTCGATGGTGATCTTAGGAGACCCGACTTTAGCTTTGTCCGCGTACTGTCTTTTAGCATCCTCAATAACCGATTCAACAATCTTCTTGTCCATCTCTCTGCATCTCAGCAATACTGATGGCTCTTTCAGGCGCAGCAAACTCTGTACGCAGTAATGTATTATATAATGGTAAAGACGTGTGGGTATTGAGGGGAGAAAGGGTGAGAGATAGGTAAACCTCAATGATGAGACTCTTGAGAAGCTTCTTGTAATTGTTCTTGTCGTTGGAGACACGGAGAAGATCCTTAGCTGCAGAGGCTTTGATGGAGGTAACAATGTCGTCTTGTGCTTGAAGGTACTTGATCCTACTTGCATTCAGTTGCGTGGAGTAGTCGCTGAAGAGAGAAACATATATGGAATGAATGAGTTAAAGGGCCTAGTAAAAGGAGGAAGAAATAGAGGAAGCTAAGGAAGGGGAGAAAAAAAGCTGACATTCGCTTGCGGATATCGACCTGCTTGAGCTTGCGGTCATAATCTTGACGGAGCTTACGCTTGGCAGACTCAAGAAGCTGAAGTCTCTCAATGTTGAATTCCTCCTCGGCGGAGATGGAGATCTCGTTTGCTTTCTCTTCTGCTTCTTGCCGGATGAACCGGACCATCTGCTGTATCTGCTGTGACACATCCGCATCATTCATCTCTCTCTCTCTCTCTCTTTGTCTCTCTCAGACAACAACCATCACATCAAAACCACCTCCGTACGATGCTTTTATGTGTAAGTTGAGGTGTCTCCGCTTTTTGGTGCCAAATCTTCGTTTCATGGACCATTGACTCTTTCTTCATACCTGTTTTTGGCAATCCAGATTGTGTCATCCTCATGATAAGATGTGTGTATTGGGTCTTTATCGGTTCGGCCTAGTTTCATTGATTTTGATTAAACTTGACAAAAAAAATAGATGTTTGGTATTAAGCTTGCCCATAACACTCGCGTTGTTATATAATGTAAGTAGAAAAAGATGAGTATAATAAGCCTGGCGCTTTGAAGTTCTGTACATGGTAATAAACTTACATAGAAATAACAATGGCAAGAGAAATATTCTGCAAACTTATCTATCATAAGTTGCAGGAGAGTAAAATGAGATAAGAGGACCCTATGTCTCTCAAGATGATCGTAAGAATCACACAAACCCGCTTTCTTGACTCTTCTTTGTCCCAATCCCTTCACTTGGCTTCCTAAAGCTACACAGCACTCATATTGCACCCAGTATCGATATCAGTAAAAGCGAATACATCAGCTCGGTACTAAAACCTGCTATTCCTCTGTGAAAAATTTAGCGTGTTCCATCCCAGGTGGCGATTGAGGAGGGACTGCTGATTCAGCCCCAAGAAGGTGCCTTGCAGAGATGCCTTCAGACTTGTTTTCCTTTGCTGGAAGGGACTCAGATGCAGTAGACCTGGATGAGTTGCTTTTGTGCATTGATGATAAGAACTTTTTCTTTGAGAGATTTGTAGAAACTGATGAGACGACCGAGCTGAAGACACCAGATTCTTTTAATGCTTGTATAACAACCTGCAGTTTACCACCAACGTAATAAAGTTTTACAATTGACTTGCTAGAACCTAGAACTCAAGACACTTGTGTTTGGAACATTGTATGAAGAATTGCTGGGTCTTACCATTGGTGAATAAATGCGAGTCAGAATACCCTTCCTAAGAAGTTTTGTCTTCACCTCTTTGTCTCCCCATACAACGTGTTCACGGTACCTAAACAGGATACATTACTTTTGTATCAAGACCAGATATTTTGTAAAGAGTGCAAAACTATCAAGACCAGATATTGCCTCAAAAGTCAAAACATTTCCAACTTGTTAAAGAATGTTAAAAGTTTTCCATCGCACAAGTACCCAAGAAAGAATGCAAGTCTGCAGGTGAGGTTCTTACCAGCTTAACATTTCTTCTTCAGTTGCTGTCGACGCAATTATAAATGCCTACAATGTTCAGCATCCAGACGGCATCATTAAATAGTAAAAGGAGCTGAAATATAGAGATCTGAAATGACTAAGGAGTTTTAGAGATTTTAAGAAAAGATGCTCACAGATCTATCAAAGTCCAACATAAAGCATCTTTTCACATCTTCTTTTGTAGGCTTGCAGCCACATCGATCACGCCTGGATGTTAAGTCCGAAAATTTTGCATACGTGTAGTGTAGGACAGCAGCCTCCTCCAATTTGATCTCACTAACAAAAATTATCCGGTTAAAATATACAGAAAACGATTTGGCTTCACAGACAGGAAAATTAACTAAGCTATTAACCGTAACTACACTCCACTGCTAACTCCCTTAAGCTAGTTGCATGTTTCTATAGTAGACAGTAGACTAACAAGAAAGTCTTATCATATTCCTCAACCAACAGAAAATTTACTTATGTTTTAATCTATAATATACATACTTGGGAGTTTTCATGTAATTATGCCATCTGTGTGCTCCATTTGGACGGAGGTGATCTTGAACCCGAGCAACTGATTTGCCATTACCATAAGTCAAAAAGTAGTTTGGGTTATTTCGTGTTGCTTCTTTGTACATTCCGAAATATGTATCTTTAGGAAGATGATCGTAATTCTTCTTGAACATTGACACCTGCTTGCACCAAAAATATCTCAGAAAACATAACAAACAAAACAAAAAACTGTTGACACTACAATACTCCAGTTTAATCAACTCTCGCAGGTAAAATGAGTAAAAAACTGAGTTATACCTCTGTGAAAGGATCCTTGATATCATCTCGTTCTACGCTGCTTTCCTAAAGACAAAATCCAAAACAATAATGCAGAGCCAGGCCAGGTCATATAAGGAACTCTACACTCACAACACTAGCTGATAATATGCAATGTAAGAATCAGATGTCAAACTCACATAATTTGGAAATATAACCATATCCACATTTGGAGGAACATCAAGCAGCAACCGTCTCAATGAGTACTCACGAGCACCTGCTGGGTATATTAGCTCATCTGTGTCAAGATGAAGTATCCAATCCATGCTCGCATCCTGATATGTAGTTAGAACAATTAGACATTGAACATTACATGAGACATGAACAAAAATCAACTAAATACGACGAATAAAATTGCTTACCCTTGCCATGACAATAGCCATTTCCATGTTGAGAGATTGTTTGACAAATAACTCATAATTGCAGGGCTTATAAAAGAAAGACGACAGCCACGTCTCATTCCAAATCCGGCTAACGAAGCAAAGCAAAAATAAAGGATGACAGTGAAATGATCAGTAGCAGAAATCACAATATAATGCTATAAGTCCCAGAACATACAAAGACAAAACATGTACTTAGAGCCTCCCAGAGCTCATGATATGCAACAAATATGCAATGACATAGTCTACTAACCTCTTTGCCTGCTTCTCCTCAAGCTCTTTCGTCCTGTATATTACCTTAACCCCCTGAAAGAGACATCGGACTACATTTAGTCCACTTATGCCTACAGGACTAACGTGCTAGGAGCTAAACAGCTAAAAATAAGTAACGCAACCGAAGATAAGTAGCTCAACTCACGGGAATAGACTCCAAAACTTTTGAAATACTCGGAGTAGCAGCTTTCCCTTCTACGAAAAGAAAAAACGTGGAGACGCCAAGAACCTTATGGTAGAACATCCATGGTAGAATCTGATCCAATCCAGCTGATGTACTAGTCGTAATACATATCTGTAACAATAGCAATGTCAGAATCATATACATTGGGAACAAAAAGGTAAAGTATTTACAAATACAGATCTGATCAAAAAACTTAAACTTTAGAATCCAGATCGATCCAAAAAAACTCTAAAGCAGTGGGATTTGAGATAACCTTAGGCTTTAAGTTAGTATCAACACCAAACTTCCAATCACCATAGTAAGGGAAAGAAGGAGAAGAGCTGCGAGCTAGATTAGAGCAGTCGGAGGAAGAAGAATGGTGAGCCTTAGGGGAGACAGATGAAACAGTCTCCATGCCGGGAAAGACCTCGTGATTGAGATCGGAACCGCCAGGAACCGAGGTAGAGGAACGAACAGAAGCAGATGCAGGATCGGCTAAACCACCGCCTCGCCATTGGAGGATAAAAGCGAGACAAGCAAGAGAAACTGGAAGTAATGTAAGAAGAAGAAGGAGCCTAGAGACGAAAGAGTGGTTTGATGAAGAAGAAGAAGATGATGATGATGAAGAAGATGAAATCAGTGGAGCTCTATGATGGTGACTCGATTTCATAGTAGCTCCTCCAATTTCAAACAGAAAAAAAAAAAATGTTTATGAGGAAGAAGACGACTCAATTCTTAGATCTTTCTTCTTCTTCTTCCTTTTTTTGTTTTTTGTTTTTTTTTGTTCTTTGATTTAGTTGTCACTGATTCTGAGATCTAATCGATAAAATTGAATTTGAACCCTATTACTGTATATAATATCATCAAATCAAATAATCTCCTTTATTATAGTATTAAATAATAAAATAATAAAAATTGGGAGATCTTCTTCTATTCTTGCTTATTTTATTTTATTAATTTTTTTTTCTGAAACAAAACTTTTTTGTTTGTTTTAGGTTGGTCCCTTAACAATTAAGAGAAACACCATAAAACATTTTACACGTTTCATCACATTTTGAGCTTATTATGCACTTCCTTAATTAAAATTCGTCTTTTCTAATAATTTGTAGACAATAATAAACATATTTATGGTTTGTATTATTATTATTAGTATCGTGGATTTTAAAAACCTAGACGCGTGAAGCCCATTAAGGAACAATTTGGGCTGGGCCTGTTCATATAAGATCGGATCGTTTCTCGTTATTTCTTACAATGTAAGTCTTACTACACCTATATATTTGTTTTTATTACTAGCCCATTTTTTTTCTCTCCCCGTTTCTCCTTCTACCATCATCACCTTTCTCGTTCACTTGCCTTCAGATCTGACTGGCAGCGAGCGATTTCTTTTTCTTCTCCGGTCTCTCCCTCTCTCTTCTCGTCGCCGTTGGCGCTTCCTTCTCGGCTGTGGATCTGTTTCTAACCTCGGATTTTCTCTTACCGCGATCAGTGGTCAAACATGGCTGCGGCCAACGCCCCAATCACGATGAAGGAGGTCCTGACGGTGAGTTCTCTTTCCTTTATCACTCTTCTCTTTCGATAAATATATGTGTATCTCATTGGATCGAGCGTTGTATTGATCGATTTAGATGTTTCCGTAGCTTAACTCTCTCGTTTCTGATAATTTAATCTATGCTGAAACTGTTGTTTTATTGATTCCAGCTTCTTATTGTTCTGAATTCTGATGGATCGTTGTTTTTGCTCTCTATTTTGTTTTTTTAAACGGATCGCTTGTTCGGGGAATGCATGTTTCTGATTCAATTTCTCTAAATATGTTCAGATCTGTGTTACGATCCCGGATTTTTATGTTGTTTTGTAGTGTACAATGTACTTATATACTCGGATCTCGTTACTATGTATATGGAACAATGTGACATAACGCTTCGTTTTTGATTTTTTTGATTTGCAGCTTCCGAGCGTTGGGATCAATCAGCAATTCATTACGTTTACTAATGTTACTATGGAGTCCGACAAGTATATCTGTGTACGAGAGACGGCACCACAAAACAGTGTTGTAATCATAGATATGAATATGCCGATGCAGCCTTTAAGAAGGCCTATTACTGCAGATTCTGCTCTTATGAATCCAAACTCGAGGATCCTTGCTTTAAAAGGTATTTTAATTGTTTCCTTCTATTGAAAAAATCGCTGTGCTGTGATTATCGGTCATGACACCCATAGGAGTTTGCCACTTAGAGCCAACATTGCTTCTTCGTCTAGTTGGTGACATATTGCTATCTATTTCGGTTATCTGTTAATTTTCCTTGCTCTCAACTTTGTATTCATGCCTTCATATTGGATCGTATCTTAAAACCAGATGATTAGAATAGAAATCTTGTTTGTTTGATGTTTCCGTATATTGGATATTACTTTTTTCTTCCTTACTTAGTTGTTCACTTTTCTGTTTAATTTTTCTACAGCCCAAGTTCCAGGAACTACTCAGGATCATCTACAGATATTTAACATCGAAGCAAAAGCAAAGTTGAAATCGCATCAGATGCCTGAGCAGGTGAGTGTTGATGCAAAGATATTGTAACCCATTATCTTTGCTGTTGCACTTCATGTACCCTCATTTTTTTTGGAATATTTATCTTTCATGTGTTTACAGGTTGTCTTTTGGAAATGGATTACACCAAAGATGTTGGGGCTGGTCACACAGACTTCCGTGTATCATTGGTCAATTGAAGGTTGTATATCTTTCAGCATACTATTAAATTTTTCATATCATGTGTTTGTGTTACTAATTTTGTTTCGATGTTTTCTAGGTGATACTGAGCCAGTTAAGATGTTTGATAGAACGGCAAATTTGGCCAACAATCAAATTATAAACTATAAGTGCTCTCCTAATGAGAAGTGGTTGGTTTTAATTGGAATTGCTCCTGGCTCTCCTGAGGTAGGTTTACTGTGCCATATATTAGGTTAAATAAAGACATCAAAACTACAGACATGTTGCAAATTCCTGACTGATCTTGTCTTCATTATTATTTTGTAGAGACAACAATTAGTAAAAGGAAATATGCAGCTTTTCTCCGTGGATCAACAGCGGAGCCAGGCCCTTGAGGCACATGCTGCGTCATTTGCGCAGTTTAAGGTAACTACTTGTTTTTTTTGGCGAATTCGTTCTATGGTCTAATCTTGAACTGTAGTTTGACTTGCAACATTATTAATATTAGGTCCCTGGGAATGAGAATCCTTCTATTCTTATATCCTTTGCAAGCAAGAGTTTTAATGCTGGGCAGATAACATCAAAGTTGCATGTCATTGAACTTGGTGCCCAACCCGGTTAGCTTCCTCTACACAACTATATTTCCCAGTTATTTAGTGTATTTGGTAACATTTTTATTTGGCTATCATCTGATCTTTAAAGGTTGGCGATTTTTTTACCAGGAAAACCATCATTTACAAAGAAGCAAGCAGATCTCTTTTTCCCCCCTGATTTTGCTGATGATTTTCCTGTTGCCATGCAGGTTTGTTGTTGCTTGATTATTAGTTATATTCGTAAGTTGTTAGTGAAAATTTCTTGGCACTAATTTTTCCTTTTCCTGACAGGTCTCTCACAAATTTAACTTGATTTATGTTATCACCAAGCTAGGCCTGTTGTTTGTATACGATCTAGAGACTGCTTCTGCTATCTACAGAAATAGGATTAGTCCCGACCCAATTTTCTTGACTTCCGAAGCTTCCTCAGTTGGGGGTTTCTATGCCATTAATAGGCGAGGACAAGTTCTTTTGGCAACAGTAAACGAGGCTACCATTATACCTTTTATTAGTGGCCAAGTATGTTAATCTTTTATGCTTTTTTTTTCCCGTTACAAGCTACCCATATCATCATGCCATGCTAATAAATCTATGTTTTTGTTTCGCAGTTGAACAATTTGGAACTTGCTGTCAATCTTGCTAAAAGAGGAAACCTCCCAGGTGCAGAAAATCTGGTATGCGTATTTTTATCATGGATCTGTTGTCTTGGTGAAGTAAATATACTGGAAAAAGGGCAGCCTGTAGAAAAAGAATGTCATTTGGTAATGTGAAATTTCTCATATCCAGTTCGGATGTTGTAGGTTGTCCAGCGGTTCCAAGAGTTGTTCGCTCAAACAAAGTACAAGGAGGCTGCTGAGCTTGCTGCTGAATCTCCTCAAGGAATTCTAAGGACACCTGATACAGTGGCCAAATTTCAGGTATCAATTCCATATCTAAGCACCTATGTGTGAACATGTTTATTATTATTAAATGTAGGTAACATTAACTTGAAATTACAACGTTGCACTAATAATTTTGCAGAGTGTTCCTGTACAAGCTGGACAAACTCCTCCACTGTTACAGTATTTTGGGACTCTTTTGACTAGAGGGAAGCTCAATTCATATGAGTCACTGGAACTATCTCGGCTTGTTGTGAACCAAAACAAGAAGAACCTCCTGGAAAACTGGTTGGCAGAGGATAAGCTAGAATGCAGTGAAGAACTTGGAGACCTTGTCAAGGTAATTTTGAAATGGAAAATCTTTTCTTTAACTTGTGTTATATATCTCCTATAGTATGTTGTAACGATAAACCTTCTTATTCCAGACTGTGGATAATGATCTTGCTTTGAAAATATACATCAAAGCTCGGGCGACTCCAAAAGTTGTAGCTGCTTTTGCAGAAAGAAGGGAGTTTGACAAAATACTGATTTACTCAAAGCAGGTAAGCAACAAGATCTGTAGTTTAGCCTCTGCTGCTATGGTTAGCCTAAAGTTCATTGTGCTCATGAAGTACCATTGTTTCATATTGTGACTTCAGGTTGGGTACACACCTGATTACATGTTTCTTCTGCAAACCATACTCCGTACAGATCCTCAGGTTAGTGTGGCCCTTGGTTCTTGCTACATATTAAACTATGAAAGGAAGGTCGTAGTTTACTGGATATTTGTTGTATAAGCACATGAAGATTCATGAATCAGTTAACATGTTAAATAATTTTGACCTGACGGTATATAGAATGAAAAAGGTTTCCCCGTATTAATATCAATAGTCTTTTAATTGGTATTTGCAGGGAGCAGTAAATTTTGCATTAATGATGTCTCAAATGGAAGGAGGTTGTCCAGTTGACTACAACACCATCACTGATCTTTTTCTTCAGGTAGGTGAATAAGTATAAAATTTTGTATGCACCAATATTACTTGTTATGCTCCTATATACAGTAGATGCAAATGGGTGCTAATATATCTATTTGTGCATGTACAGAGAAATCTGATCCGAGAAGCAACTGCTTTCCTTCTGGATGTGCTGAAGCCAAATTTACCTGAGCATGCGTTTCTACAAACTAAGGTTGAAAATTGTTGCCACCTTGTATCTATCCGTTCTTTCTTGATTCACCCTCTTTCCTCAGACTATTTTAACCATTTGTCAACACAGGTTCTGGAGATCAATTTGGTAACCTTTCCTAATGTGGCTGATGCGATATTAGCAAATGGAATGTTCAGCCACTATGACCGGCCTCGTGTTGCTCAACTTTGTGAAAAGGCTGGACTTTATATCCAATCCTTGAAGGTTGGTATTCGTTTTTTGCCTTTTTTCCTGGCCAAATATATGTATAATCTTTTCATCTTCTAACTTCTTTTCCTTATGATTTTTGCAGCATTACTCAGAGTTACCTGATATAAAACGTGTAATTGTGAACACACATGCTATCGAGCCACAGGTAGTGCCTCTGAAATATATTTTGGTTGCTAAACTCCTAGATGGTAAAGTTGCNTCCAGTTGACTACAACACCATCACTGATCTTTTTCTTCAGGTAGGTGAATAAGTATAAAATTTTGTATGCACCAATATTACTTGTTATGCTCCTATATACAGTAGATGCAAATGGGTGCTAATATATCTATTTGTGCATGTACAGAGAAATCTGATCCGAGAAGCAACTGCTTTCCTTCTGGATGTGCTGAAGCCAAATTTACCTGAGCATGCGTTTCTACAAACTAAGGTTGAAAATTGTTGCCACCTTGTATCTATCCGTTCTTTCTTGATTCACCCTCTTTCCTCAGACTATTTTAACCATTTGTCAACACAGGTTCTGGAGATCAATTTGGTAACCTTTCCTAATGTGGCTGATGCGATATTAGCAAATGGAATGTTCAGCCACTATGACCGGCCTCGTGTTGCTCAACTTTGTGAAAAGGCTGGACTTTATATCCAATCCTTGAAGGTTGGTATTCGTTTTTTGCCTTTTTTCCTGGCCAAATATATGTATTATCTTTTCATCTTCTAACTTCTTTTCCTTATGATTTTTGCAGCATTACTCAGAGTTACCTGATATAAAACGTGTAATTGTGAACACACATGCTATCGAGCCACAGGTAGTGCCTCTGAAATATATTTTGGTTGCTAAACTCCTAGATGGTAAAGTTGCTGCATAACACTCTGCTTAATATGCAGGCTCTTGTTGAGTTTTTTGGCACTCTTTCTAGCGAATGGGCTATGGAGTGCATGAAGGATCTGTTGCTGGTCAACCTTAGAGGCAATCTGCAGATAATCGTTCAGGTAAGTGGTGTATGATTTGTATGATATGATGAATCTTTTTTTTTTTTTGTGACACTAATNCTTTCCTTCTGGATGTGCTGAAGCCAAATTTACCTGAGCATGCGTTTCTACAAACTAAGGTTGAAAATTGTTGCCACCTTGTATCTATCCGTTCTTTCTTGATTCACCCTCTTTCCTCAGACTATTTTAACCATTTGTCAACACAGGTTCTGGAGATCAATTTGGTAACCTTTCCTAATGTGGCTGATGCGATATTAGCAAATGGAATGTTCAGCCACTATGACCGGCCTCGTGTTGCTCAACTTTGTGAAAAGGCTGGACTTTATATCCAATCCTTGAAGGTTGGTATTCGTTTTTTGCCTTTTTTCCTGGCCAAATATATGTATAATCTTTTCATCTTCTAACTTCTTTTCCTTATGATTTTTGCAGCATTACTCAGAGTTACCTGATATAAAACGTGTAATTGTGAACACACATGCTATCGAGCCACAGGTAGTGCCTCTGAAATATATTTTGGTTGCTAAACTCCTAGATGGTAAAGTTGCTGCATAACACTCTGCTTAATATGCAGGCTCTTGTTGAGTTTTTTGGCACTCTTTCTAGCGAATGGGCTATGGAGTGCATGAAGGATCTGTTGCTGGTCAACCTTAGAGGCAATCTGCAGATAATCGTTCAGGTAAGTGGTGTATGATTTGTATGATATGATGAATCTTTTTTTTTTTTTGTGACACTAATGAGTCCATGCAATTGCAGGCTTGCAAGGAGTACTGTGAGCAACTAGGTGTTGATGCATGTATTAAGCTCTTTGAGCAGTTCAAGTCATACGAAGGGCTATACTTTTTCCTAGGTTCATATTTGAGTATGAGGTGATTTTACATAAAATCTTGTTTCGTTCCTGTAAACATGCGTGATTCTTTTATCTATATGCTCGTGTTGACAATGTTTTCTTTCTGTGTTTAGTGAGGATCCGGAGATTCACTTCAAGTACATTGAAGCTGCTGCCAAGACTGGTCAAATAAAGGAGGTTGAGCGTGTAACTAGAGAATCTAACTTCTATGATGCTGAAAAGACGAAAAACTTTTTGATGGAAGCTAAGCTGCCTGATGCACGACCTTTGATAAATGTCTGCGACCGTTTCGGCTTTGTGCCTGATCTTACTCATTACCTCTACACAAACAACATGCTTCGTTACATTGAAGGTTACGTACAAAAGGTATAAGGTTTCTTGGAACTATTTTTAATGCGTTGGACCGCAGTTTTTTAATAAAATATTTATACGTTTGATTCCTTGTAAAGGTGAACCCTGCGAATGCTCCTTTAGTTGTGGGACAGTTGCTTGATGATGAATGCCCTGAAGATTTTATCAAAGGCCTTATTCTTTCTGTTCGTTCGTTGCTTCCTGTCGAACCACTTGTGGAGGAATGCGAGAAGAGGTGAATCCTTTTGGTCATTCTGGTTTCAGTTCATAATTATGTCTGTTTGTTTAGGAAACACTAATATGTTTCTGCTTTTTCAGAAATCGACTTCGTCTCCTCACTCAGTTCTTGGAGCATCTAGTTAGTGAGGGAAGCCAAGACGTGCATGTCCATAATGCCTTGGGTAAAATTATCATCGACAGTAACAACAACCCAGAGCATTTCCTGACCACCAACCCTTACTACGACTCTAAGGTTGTGGGTAAATACTGTGAGAAACGTGATCCTACCCTGGCGGTTGTGGCATACAGAAGAGGACAATGTGATGAGGAACTCATCAATGTCACTAACAAAAACTCTTTGTTCAAGTTACAAGCCAGGTATTTTATCATTATATATGAAAATTCTTACTTTTCAAATACTGGTGACTCTGTAGATTGTTAATACTCGAGTTTAAAATTGTAGGTATGTAGTGGAGAGGATGGATGGTGATCTCTGGGATAAGGTTCTCGAGGAAAGCAATGAGTATAGACGACAACTTATTGACCAAGTTGTGTCTACTGCTTTACCTGAAAGCAAGAGCCCGGAGCAAGTTTCTGCAGCTGTTAAAGCATTCATGACTGCTGATCTGCCACACGAGCTTATTGAGCTTCTTGAAAAGATTGTTCTTCAAAATTCTGCCTTCAGTGGGAATTTTAATCTGCAAAATCTGCTTATATTGACTGCTATTAAGGCAGATCCATCTAGAGTTATGGATTACATTAACAGGCTGGACAACTTTGATGGACCTGCTGTTGGAGAAGTTGCAGTTGAAGCCCAATTGTATGAGGAAGCATTTGCTATCTTCAAGAAGTTTAACTTAAATGTTCAGGCTGTCAATGTATTGCTGGATAACGTCAGAAGCATTGAGCGTGCAGTTGAGTTTGCTTTCCGGGTTGAAGAAGATTCTGTTTGGAGCCAAGTAGCTAAGGCACAACTCAGGGAAGGACTCGTCAGTGATGCAATTGAGTCATTTATCCGCGCTGATGATGCCACTCATTTCTTGGAGGTCATTCGTGTCTCTGAAGATACTGATGTCTATGATGACTTGGTCAAATACCTTCTGATGGTTAGACAGAAGGTGAAGGAACCCAAGGTTGACAGTGAGCTCATCTATGCATATGCAAAGATCGATAGGTTAGGTGAGATTGAAGAATTCATTCTGATGCCAAACGTTGCTAATCTACTAAGTGTTGGTGATCGCCTGTATGACGAAACTCTCTATGAGGCTGCAAAAATAATCTATGCGTTCATATCAAACTGGGGTAAATTAGCCGTCACACTTGTGAAGTTGCAACAGTTCCAAGGTGCTGTTGATGCTGCAAGGAAAGCAAACAGCGCAAAGACATGGAAGGAAGTATGCTTTGCTTGCGTTGATGCAGAAGAGTTCCGGTTGGCCCAAATCTGTGGTCTTAACATTATCATTCAGGTGAATACCTGATCTTAGTTGATACAAAAGTTCCATCTTATGATAGTATAGCCCAATGAATCTCATTTATAACTCGGTTAATCTTTTGGTACTTAATAGGTGGACGACTTGGAAGAAGTCAGCGAGTACTACCAGAACAGAGGGTGCTTCAATGAATTAATCTCACTTATGGAGAGTGGACTTGGGCTGGAACGTGCCCACATGGGTATCTTTACTGAGTTGGGTGTACTCTATGCTAGATATCGTTATGAAAAACTTATGGAACACATCAAGTTATTTTCAACTCGCCTCAATATTCCCAAGCTTATACGGGCCTGTGATGAACAACAGCACTGGCAGGAACTTACCTATCTGTATATTCAATATGATGAGTTTGATAATGCTGCGACAACTGTTATGAACCATTCTCCTGAAGCGTGGGAGCACATGCAATTTAAAGACATTGTTGCCAAGGTAGCAAATGTTGAATTGTACTACAAGGCTGTGCACTTCTACTTGCAAGAGCATCCTGATATAATCAACGATCTTCTCAACGTGCTTGCGTTACGGTTAGACCACACTCGTGTTGTTGATATAATGCGGAAGGTTAGAAGCTGACCGATAACTCTTTTTTTCTCTAAAAACAACTGAGCATTACTTAACAGTCAGTTTCTTCTTATCGCAGGCTGGTCACTTAAAACTTATCAAGCCATACATGATTGCAGTTCAGAGCAACAATGTCTCTGCTGTTAATGAGGCTCTGAATGAGATATACGTGGAAGAAGAAGACTATGATAGGTTGCGCGAGTCTATTGATTTACATGACAGCTTTGACCAGATTGGCCTTGCTCAGAAGGTAGAGTTTAAACCTGCTACACCTTTAATATCTTCTGTCTTTATAAATATAATTAGCGATGGCCTGTGCGATAATATAATCTTCCTGTGAATGATGCGAACAGATCGAGAAGCACGAGCTTGTTGAAATGAGACGTGTGGCTGCATATATCTACAAGAAAGCGGGTAGATGGAAGCAATCAATTGCTTTATCAAAGAAAGACAACATGTACAAAGACTGTATGGAAACTGCTTCACAATCCGGCGAACATGAACTTGCAGAACAACTACTGGTGTATTTCATTGAACAGGTATGATGATGGTTAGGCATTTCGAGATGCTACGGCTAGCCATTCATTTTGCTTAGCAGATTAGAAAGATAATTGGTAAATAATATCCCTTGTCTTATAATATGCTTGATTATACAGGGCAAAAAGGAATGCTTTGCCACATGTCTCTTTGTATGTTATGACTTAATCCGACCAGATGTGGCTCTAGAACTTGCCTGGATCAACAATATGATGGACTTTGTCTTCCCGTATCTCCTCCAGGTGATCTATGCTGACCCTCAAATACACTCTTTTGATTCTCTATTCGATGAGATGGAACCATTATTTGAACACTGTGATGAATTTTTTTGATCCGGTCCTTTTTTCTTTGTAGTTTATCCGAGAATACTCTGGCAAAGTGGATGAGCTAATAAAGGACAAGATAGAGGCACAAAAAGAAGTGAAGGCCAAAGAGCAGGAAGAGAAGGAGGTCATGTCCCAACAGGTAATAACCACACAGCTACACTCGGTATCACTCAGAATCGTTCTCTCTGAAGATTACAGTTTAAAAGAGTTTTGGTTTTTTTTGTTAAACAGAACATGTACGCCCAGCTATTGCCACTTGCTTTACCTGCACCACCGATGCCAGGAATGGGAGGTGGTGGTGGGTATGGTCCTCCACCAACAATGGGCGGTATGCCAGGAATGCCGCCCATGCCAGCATATGGAATGCCACCGATGGGAGGCTACTAAGACACAAACTTATGTTTTAATATCCGCATTTGGAGAGAGTTATCAGAAACGCATAGTCGGCCCAATTTGCTAGGGAGGTGTTCGTCTTAGACAATATCTGACCAGAATTTTGTCTGGGAATAATGTGGATAATAACCTAATTTCGTTGTAATATTTTGTGGTGGTTAGATGAGTCATTTTTTGTTGTTGTTGAAAGCCATTTATCTTGGGAGGAGAGTGACTCGTATGAGTTTGTAGTTGTACGTTCTTTCTGCATTTCTTTTCATTTGATTTTCGATTCCTTAAACCGATTTAGAGTTGCACCTTTGTTGTTGGTAGTTAATATGAGACAATTGAATGGACTTGTTAGTACATTTTCATTGTGATAATGCGTCTATGCAAAAAAAAATAATAATAATAATAATGAGTAAGTGATAAATTTCTGTATCATTTTTTCATTGCTCAAGTATTACAACTTTTGCCCTATTCACAATCACGTTGATAAATTACTTTGATTGAATATCATTTTCATCAACAGATAATGATATACAGAGGCAATCAACATTTTACTTTGTCAATAGAAACTTTAACGACATGAAACTTAGAAATGCAATGCGTAAGTAAAACATATTCCTACACATACAAGACGTTTTGGAAAACAGGATTCGATTAACCCCCACGTTCACTTACGTTGTTTAGAGACTGTACTATATAGAATTCTTGGATGACATACTGCACTTAAGCTTCCCTATTATTTATCTATAACGACTTCACGTATCGTTTCTAATATCAAATGTTCGATCTTCACCACGATAAATCTCATCCTAAGCAGACACTTAACCAAATGCTAAGCAGATTGAAGAATATAACGGAGAATCAGGAACTCATGTGGATCATTCCATGTAAGAAACATAATTCTATTAGAAAACATAGATTCGATTTGGTCCAACAAAACATTCAAATAGCAAAACCAACAAAACTCCCACAAGAGTTGGTTATAGAAAAGAAGAAAAGACACGAAACAAACACCCAAATCTTCTACTTAGATCGCTGTCTCATCTTTCGTCTCTTCCTCTTTAATCTCCTCATACGCTTCTTCTTCCACTGTAACAGCCAAACACACAAAAGACCATTAAAGATCCTACACACTACTTCGATTCCTCAGCACTAAACAAAAATCCATAAAAAATATCAGAAACCCCATAACTAACCTTGGCTCTCATGCTGGTTTCCCTAAAGCTGTACCCTTCTTCGTTCCTCGGATTACTATCGTGTTTAGGTTCTTTACAAAGAAAGGAGCGGCGGAGGAGATAGAAAGATTTTCTAGGTTACGCTCTTATTGCTCCTTTAAACAACAACAACAAAAACCCTATAAAAAAACAAATTCGACTAATGGGCTATCTTAAATCAAAAAGGCCCAATAAAAAGCCCAACGGATAGAATTTGCCAGAGAGGATATTCGCAATGACAGAGACTAGAGAGAGAGAGAGAGAGAGAGAGATTGAAGAAAGATCTCTTCCGACAAGGTTCAACAAGATCGATTTAAGTTTACATTTACATGGCGGAGATTCACTAGAAAAATCTAATCTTTGTTTTGGCAGAAGCGACACGCAAAATAAAAACGATTCTGTTTTTTTGTTTTGGTCTGATTTCAAAAACACGATAAGATTAAATTCTTTTTTTCACACACAAACAAACAAACCCTTACTTCTCTTCTCTTCCTTCGTCTCCAATCATTAACCCAAAAGATCCGTCTCTCTTTGTTAAAAACCTCAATGTCGAAGCAAACGTACAGAGTGTGTTTCTGCTTTCGCCGGAGGTTTCGTTACACTGCATCTGAAGCACCGCGTGAGATCAAGACTATTTTCGAAAAGTACTCTGAGAATGGGGTTATGACCGTTGATCACCTCCACAGGTTTCTGATTGATGTTCAGAAGCAGGAAAAAGCTACTAGGGAAGATGCACAGTCGATTATCAATTCTGCATCTCTCCTTCATCGTAATGGTCTTCACCTTGATGCTTTCTTCAAGTACCTTTTTGGTGAAAACAATCCTCCTCTTGCTCTACATGAGGTAGTTTTTTTTTCATTCTCTTATTTCGATTTCTTGAGTTCAGGAATTCTAACTCAACTATGATTTGATTGATGTAACAAAAACTCAGATTTTGAATTGGGTTTATTCACATTTCTTGTTTGGTAGCTAAAGGGTGTGAGACAGTGATATTTTTTTGGAATACTAGTCTTGTTGGGTGTTTCGTAGAGACTGATTCAAGAGTTCGANTTTTTTTTTTTTTTTTTTTTGCTTTATATGTGTCGGCTACAAGAGTTTAAAGCGATATAATGGTTTTTCTTTTTATGTCTATTGTCTAGTTACTGTAAAAC
This sequence comes from Camelina sativa, assembly GCF_000633955.1. Lineage (NCBI taxonomy): Eukaryota > Viridiplantae > Streptophyta > Magnoliopsida > Brassicales > Brassicaceae > Camelina > Camelina sativa. The sequence continues at coordinate 3,324,595 of NC_025699.1, read as the reverse complement.
AAAAATAAAGTTCAGAATGTAACATAATAGGAATGTGACAGTTACTCTTTTAAGAACTCTTTACTCAAGAATCCATGATACAATTATGTAAACTTTTTACAATTATGTTATTATTGTGTGACTTAATTATGCTGCTAGCTTTCATTTTTTTTAGTTTGATTCTAGACTTATCTCTAATGAATTTGTTGTTTGACCTTTTTGTTTAGGTGCATCAAGACATGGATGCTCCTATATCGCATTATTTCATATTCACTGGTCATAATTCATATTTGACTGGGAATCAGCTTAGCAGTGACTGCAGTGAGGTGCCTATTATCGATGCTTTGAAGAAAGGTGTTAGAGTTATTGAATTGGATATCTGGCCTAACTCCAACAAAGATGATATTGATGTTCTTCACGGAAGGTATAATATTCTCTCTGACCTCAATCGAATGAATTCAAGGTTAGGTGTTTGTCGTTTATTTTTGTTTACTGAACTATTTTGAAACAGGACTCTCACTGCACCTGTGGGGTTGATCAAATGTCTAAAAGCTATCAGAGCACATGCCTTTGATGTATCTGACTTCCCTGTTGTTGTAACTCTGGAAGATCATCTTACTCCAGAACTTCAGGCTAAAGTTGCTGAGGTAATCTCATTCTGCATTTTTTTTTGTTTTTGTTGAGATTTTTTGTTTTTCCACTTTGATTGATGATTACATTAATACTGAGATGTGTTGTTTGATTAGATGGTTACTGAAATATTTGGGGAAATTCTGTTTACTCCTCCTGTTGGAGAATCTTTGAAGAAGTTCCCATCGCCAAACTCTTTAAAAAGACGGATCATCATCTCAACCAAACCCCCAAAAGAGTACAAAGAAGGAAAAGATGAGGAAGTGGTGCAGAAAGGTAAAGCTTTGGGTGATGAAGAAGCTTGGGGGAGAGAAGTTCCTAGCTTTATCGATAGGCAAAAAAGTGAAGCCAAGGTGTGTATCAAGACAAATCATCTTCATTTCAGTTCTGTTGGTGTTCATATTCAAAAGATGTTGGTTTTCTTTTTTGGTGCAGGATGACTTGGATGGAAATGATGATGACGAGGATGACGATGATGATGATGATGATGATGAAGAAGACAAGATTAAGAAGAATGCACCACCTCAGTATAAACATTTGATTGCAATCCATGCTGGGAAACCAAAAGGTGGGATTACTGAGTGTTTAAAGGTAGATCCTGACAAGGTAAGACGCCTTAGTTTGAGCGAGGAACAACTTGAAAAGGCAGCTGAAAAATATGCAAAACAGATTGTGAGGTAATCACATGAATGATAGTCATGTTTTGTTTTTTATGTTTTAATCAACTCAGTATGAATCCTGTTAATCATGGTGTGCGCAGGTTTACTCAACAAAATTTGCTGAGGATTTACCCTAAAGGAACTAGAGTTACTTCATCAAACTACAACCCGTTGGTTGCCTGGAGCCACGGTGCTCAAATGGTGGCTTTCAATATGCAGGTATCAACTTCTGTTATTTTGGAGAAGCTTCACTTTACAAGACATCAACCTTATTCCTCAGCTAACTTTATTGTGATTTTTCTTTTTCATGTACACAGGGATATGGAAGATCATTGTGGCTAATGCAAGGAATGTTTAGAGCCAATGGCGGATGTGGCTACATCAAGAAACCAGATATTCTGCTGAAAGGTGGTTCGGATAATGACATCTTTGACCCAAAAGCTACTCTACCTGTAAAAACAACACTTAGGGTGAGATATCTGATTCTCTGTATGGTCTCTCCTTCTGCCAATACAAAATTGGTGAACTTGATTCCTTTGATTATCCTTAGGTAACTGTATACATGGGAGAAGGCTGGTACTTTGATTTCCGCCACACACACTTTGATCAATATTCACCGCCTGACTTCTATACAAGGGTAAATTCGATTTCCTTAAACCTCATGTAAAACATTTTGAGATAGGATTGTTCCTTGTCTTTTTCAGATTGCAATATAATTTGAGCTTTGATACATACATTCNAACTTGAAAAGGCAGCTGAAAAATATGCAAAACAGATTGTGAGGTAATCACATGAATGATAGTCATGTTTTGTTTTTTATGTTTTAATCAACTCAGTATGAATCCTGTTAATCATGGTGTGCGCAGGTTTACTCAACAAAATTTGCTGAGGATTTACCCTAAAGGAACTAGAGTTACTTCATCAAACTACAACCCGTTGGTTGCCTGGAGCCACGGTGCTCAAATGGTGGCTTTCAATATGCAGGTATCAACTTCTGTTATTTTGGAGAAGCTTCACTTTACAAGACATCAACCTTATTCCTCAGCTAACTTTATTGTGATTTTTCTTTTTCATGTACACAGGGATATGGAAGATCATTGTGGCTAATGCAAGGAATGTTTAGAGCCAATGGCGGATGTGGCTACATCAAGAAACCAGATATTCTGCTGAAAGGTGGTTCGGATAATGACATCTTTGACCCAAAAGCTACTCTACCTGTAAAAACAACACTTAGGGTGAGATATCTGATTCTCTGTATGGTCTCTCCTTCTGCCAATACAAAATTGGTGAACTTGATTCCTTTGATTATCCTTAGGTAACTGTATACATGGGAGAAGGCTGGTACTTTGATTTCCGCCACACACACTTTGATCAATATTCACCGCCTGACTTCTATACAAGGGTAAATTCGATTTCCTTAAACCTCATGTAAAACATTTTGAGATAGGATTGTTCCTTGTCTTTTTCAGATTGCAATATAATTTGAGCTTTGATACATACATTCTCAGGTTGGTATAGCTGGAGTTCCAGGGGATACAATAATGAAGAAGACGAAGACATTGGAGGATAACTGGATCCCAGCTTGGGATGAGGTATTTGAGTTCCCATTAACCGTTCCAGAGCTGGCTCTGCTGCGATTAGAAGTTCATGAGTATGACATGTCAGAGAAAGATGATTTTGGAGGACAGACATGCTTGCC
>NC_025699.1:3257611-3321133 GCF_000633955.1 Camelina sativa | reverse complement strand
TGGAGAAGCTTCACTTTACAAGACATCAACCTTATTCCTCAGCTAACTTTATTGTGATTTTTCTTTTTCATGTACACAGGGATATGGAAGATCATTGTGGCTAATGCAAGGAATGTTTAGAGCCAATGGCGGATGTGGCTACATCAAGAAACCAGATATTCTGCTGAAAGGTGGTTCGGATAATGACATCTTTGACCCAAAAGCTACTCTACCTGTAAAAACAACACTTAGGGTGAGATATCTGATTCTCTGTATGGTCTCTCCTTCTGCCAATACAAAATTGGTGAACTTGATTCCTTTGATTATCCTTAGGTAACTGTATACATGGGAGAAGGCTGGTACTTTGATTTCCGCCACACACACTTTGATCAATATTCACCGCCTGACTTCTATACAAGGGTAAATTCGATTTCCTTAAACCTCATGTAAAACATTTTGAGATAGGATTGTTCCTTGTCTTTTTCAGATTGCAATATAATTTGAGCTTTGATACATACATTCTCAGGTTGGTATAGCTGGAGTTCCAGGGGATACAATAATGAAGAAGACGAAGACATTGGAGGATAACTGGATCCCAGCTTGGGATGAGGTATTTGAGTTCCCATTAACCGTTCCAGAGCTGGCTCTGCTGCGATTAGAAGTTCATGAGTATGACATGTCAGAGAAAGATGATTTTGGAGGACAGACATGCTTGCCTGTTTGGGAGATACAGGAAGGAATAAGAGCATTTCCTTTACATAACCGGAAAGGGGAGAAGTACAAATCCGTTAAGCTTCTCGTGAGGGTGGAGTTTGTGTGACGATTGAGATACAGCATTTGAAAACTGGTCCGGTAAGTTTTTAAGTACCACAGAGTTTGTGAATTTCGAATTGGAGGATTTGGTGTGTGTGTGAGTGAGTGTGAATGTGAGTGTGAGTGTGTGTGTGGAAGAGGATCTGCTTGATTTGTTGTGTGTAATATTATGTACATACATATAAGAGGCAAGAGAGAGTGAGAGAGACGACGTTCTTGTCTCGTGTGTTGTATTATTATTATTATGTATGTAGTAGTCTCGTGTTAGACTGTAACAGTAAGATACTTGTTGTTCCTTGTGTAAACAAACGACTGTGTTTTTAAAACTTGTTTGATTTTAATTATCACAAGATCTCACATCTAACTGATCCATATCCCATAAACGAACCAATCACAACCTCAAAAAGAGCTATTAACCCTTAATCAAAAAATCTTTTTTTTGTCAAATTTCCAAAAAAGAAAGAAATGAGAAAAGGATATTTTAGTAAATGAAAGAGAGAGAGAGAGAGAGAGAGAGAGAGAGAGAGAGGTGGTGGAAGCGCGCTCTATCTCAAAAACTTTTGGGGGTTAATGTAAATGTAACTCTCATCTCATTCTCCTCCTCTGTGTCCTCAACAATTGAAAACCGTACAAAACTCAAACATAAAGCTTTCTCTTCCTTCTCATTCTTCCGCCTTTGAATCTTTTTCTCCTTCCTCTGCTTTCTCTCCGCACAATCCCTAAATGTCCTCCGACAGGTAAACTTCTCGATTCATCCTAACTCTACCTCTTCAATTTTGTGTTGCTTTTGGGTTATCTTATTGGTGTAAAGGTCGATGCTTTTCGAAGCTGGTTTGGTTTCTGTGGAGGGTTCAATTTGATTTCTTTACCCTTCTTGTTTTATTTTAGGATACTGTGCAAGTTCTTTGTCCATGGCTCGTGCTTAAAAGGGGAAAATTGTGAATTTTCTCATGACTCCAAGGATCCTCCGAATAATGTAATGTAATCTCTTCTCAAGATTGTTTCTTTCTTTCTTTCTTCTTTAATTTTGATTCATGAGTCTCAAAATTTTGTTGGTTAATGTAAAATTAGGTTTGCACATTCTACCAAAAAGGGATATGCTTTTACGGAAGTAGATGTAGATATGATCATGTCAGAGCTTCTTCCAATGTTCCTCAAACACCACCTCTTACCTCTGATTCTGAGTCTCTTGATCGCTCTTTATCATCCACAACTCCCTCTATGAGGAATCTGCAACAACAACAACAAGGCGATGACAAATCCTCTAACGTCTACTGTATCCATCCAAGAGAATACCCAATCTGCTCATTCGCTGCAGCTGGTGATTGTCCGCGAGGTAACCAATGTCCTCATATGCATGGAGACCTCTGTGCTACTTGTGGAAAGAAGTGTTTGCATCCTTTTAGACCTGAAGAACGAGAAGAGCATACTAAAGAATGCGTGAAGAAGCAAAAGCACATCGAGGCTTTGAAACGTAGCCAAGATATTGAGTGTAGCGTGTGTTTGGATCGTGTCTTGTCAAAGGCTACTCCAGGGGAAAGGAAGTTTGGGTTGTTGACTGAGTGTGATCATCCGTTTTGTATACAGTGCATTCGTAATTGGCGTAGTAGTGCTCCTGTTTCAGGAATGGATGTGAACAGTACGTTGAGAGCTTGTCCTATATGTCGCAAACTCTCTTACTTTGTTGTCCCGAGTGTTGTCTGGTACTCTACTCCTGAAGAGAAAAAGGAAATTATCGACATTTACAAGGCGAAACTGAGGTATATAGTTTACTTGCTGAGAATACTTGGTTTTTGAGCTGTGTGCAAACTTGGTATGCTTAGTAGATTCATTGTGTTCTATTCAAATCTTGCAGATCAATCGACTGTAAGCACTTCAACTTTGGAAATGGAAGCTGCCCATTTGGAGCAAGTTGTTTCTATAAGGTATATATGAATGATGTACTTTCTTCTATTCTCTATCGCCTACCAAAGCATTAGACAAATGGTTTTAGTCATATCTTTTTTGGTCTTGCTATAGCATGCATATTCTGATGGTCACTTGGAAGAAGTTGTTTTACGGCATCTTGGTACTCAAGAAGGAGACAATATCAGGTCTTTGTCCCAATATGATCAACTTCAGACTTCATTTGATTCCCTTTACGTTTTCTCTGAGTTTAATACTGTGTTACTATTATCAGGCTATCAGAGTTACTTGGTGGCCTGCAGATTTTCTAAAATACTCTTTCCGGGGATAATCGAAAGTAAGTTCCATAGCTATTATCAGAGAGATAGATGTTCTTTCATGTGTTGATGAAAACTTAAAATCCATGAAAGTCAGCTTACTGGTTCTCTAATATGACTAACTTTCTTTTCCAACACAGAACACAAGGTGGTGATGACAAGTTATTTTCTTATCAAACTCATGTTTATTCTGAGTTTTGACAATCCTCTTAAATAAGGTGAAGCAAATCTTTGTTGTTTCCTTTAATCTTACTAGAATTTTCCTTGTAGGCTGATTCAATCTATCTTCTTATTACAGATATGAAGACATGCTCAGAGAGGATAATAGTTAAATAGAGATATCAGGAGGACACAGAAGAAAAACTCAATGTAATAATAATTAGATAGGAAAATGTCTACTAGACAATTATGTAAATAAGTGTGAATATATCCAACAAATAATGTAAATAATGCTTTCAGAACAATCCATGTGAAAAAAATTTTGAGATAATAAAGTTCTGAGTTTCTTCTATTCAGTAAATATATGATACAACAAAAAAGGGTAGAAACAGAGGTGATGTTTTCCATTATTGAGATTTGATACAACAACAAAAAGGGTGAAAACAGAAGAACATAAAAAAAAAAGGATCTACCATCTGAGAATGGCAAATCCAGAAAGGATGAAAGAAGAAATGATCATGATGAAAGACATTCCTGGAAAACAAGAGGCTCCAGTTTGTGACTCTGAATCATACTGTGCGGAGGCGGTCAAGACAGAGGAGAGCGTCACCGTGGCGAAAACAGCCATTGCTGTGTATTGATTCTGGGAAGCCATCATGTTTACCTCTCAAAAACAAATTATGTCTCTTGGCTTTACCAATAAGTATTGTTTTATAGGGGAAATAAGAAGTTCATGGGGACGTGAAGAGCATAAGGTTAATATATGCTCATTTCATAGAACCCACTTTTTTTGTTCCCTGGTCAACGATTGTTAATTAAGCTAAAGATCTATCATTTGTGATATAATCTATGGAGCATAGTGGGAAACCTTAGAAGAATTGTATATAAATCTTCTTTAGTTCTTCTGAAAAAAAAAAGATTTGGTGCAAAGACCAAGTTTTAAAAAGTTAAAAACTCACATTACCAAAAAAAANAAAAAAAAAAAAAAAAAAAAAAAAAAGTTAAAAACTCATAAATACAGTACTGATGAAAAACAAAAAACACATACAACTAAAGAAAAGCCCAATAGTAACAATGAGCCCAATGATGGTTCATAGGCCCAACTAAAAAAAGATTTTTAAGCCGATAGTTTCCTACCCTTTTGTTCGTTGAAGAATCGAATAGTCCCTGATTTTATAGATTCGGGTTAATAGCCTCTGTCTGCATCATCTGTTTGGATGTGCAGCCCCGGCTCTAAGGGTGTGCGGGCGGTGCTAGAGCACCGGGTCCACAATTTTTTGCAAAAAAAATTATATGATTTTAAGGTCCTAATATTCTGGTATTTTTGTAAATAGGGTCCTAAATTTTGAATTTTTGCAAATAACACCCTAAAACTTTGAATAAGAACAAAAGTTGGGCACAGGGTCCAATAAAAGTTTGAGCCGGGCCTGTGGATGTGTTAGGCTTTTGATACTGTAATTTCTGAAAATTAGTCTAGAATTTGATCTGTGATCTCATCTCCTTGTTTTTAAAAAAATTAAGTTGTTAGAAAATTCATAACGTAATTTCATGGTAGACTTGTCCAGTCCAACACTGTGATTTGTAAAAGAAGATAAAAGGGTTATATTAGAGAATCGAATTCATCAGTTAGCTTCTCTACGTGATGTATGATGATTACATTGATTAGTATTCATTAAGAAGGAGTATGATCCGTGCTCTCATCATTACTTGCTATTATCGGTCACTATACTTACTATTATGGATTCTTTATCAGTTGTTGAGTAAGCCATGTATTATTCCTTTACAAACGTTTACTGCATGCACATTATTTTCATTACGCTATTTTCGAATTGATTTTTCTAATGATGATGCTTTTATTTTGCAGTAATTTGTAAATAAATAGACTCGTTTTGGGATTGGTTTATAGTATTTAATCTAGGGGTTTTGATATATCACATGAAAATATGTGTAAATGAACTGAAACGTTGATATATATCTTGCACGTATTCTTAAGTTTGGATTAGATTCTGTTAGTGTTAAGGCTTTTTATGCTGTGGTTTTTTATGTCTGATCGATCTTTCTAAACTTCTATAATGTTTCATGTTTCTGTCAAAGGATCCAGAATCCGATTTCTTTATTTATTAGATTCGGTTGATTGTGTCGTAAAATGGAAGTTACTTCAAAATAAGCCTCCTTGCAAGAGTATAGTACAATATATGACTTTTAGATAGTGAAAATTGATTATTAGTTGTCGTTTCATAAAAACGAAATTAGTTTTTTTTTAAACACTCGTAAACTAAAAACTAATGTAACTAATTTGCATACACTTTGATACTTCAAACACACGTGTGTGGTGCGGGGCTGAGAGAGAGAGAAAGGGAAAGGGTAAAGAGGTTGGTCTTGTTCTTGTCTTTGACTCTAAACCAGTCTTTTTCGATACATTTTTCTTCACTCACAAGTCTATCATCATGTTTTTAACGAAGATCATTTCTTTTCTTTTATTATATTTTGTAACATAGAAAAAGAGAAAAAAAGACGACCCACCTCTTGCTTCTTCTTCACATCCCCCATTTCTTCTCCTCTCTGTCTCTCTCTATTATAGACTCTCTCTACTCTACCCATCAATTCCAACAAACACTACTTTTTATCTCTCTTTTCTCTCTCTGTCGTCTCTCTCTTTGTCATATCCATTACGCATATTCATATCATTCCAAAGCAATCCCCACAAATCATATCATCCTCTCTCCATCTTTCCTTGCTTCTTACAGTCTCTCCAAATCTCTCTATCTCTCTCTGTATAAGCTTCTTCAAAAAGGCTCCACCAGTCCAAAATGATGATGAGGAAACCGGACGTTACTACGATCAGAGACAAGGGCAAGCCAAATCATGCATGTGGTGGTAATAACAACAAACCGAAGCTAAGAAAAGGACTTTGGTCGCCTGATGAAGACGAGAAGCTAATAAGATACATGTTGACCAATGGACAAGGATGTTGGAGTGACATCGCTAGAAATGCTGGTCTTTTACGCTGTGGCAAAAGTTGTCGCCTTCGCTGGATCAATTACTTGAGGCCTGATCTTAAACGCGGCTCTTTTTCTCCTCAAGAAGAGGATCTCATCTTCCATTTGCATTCCATTCTTGGTAACAGGTAACTCTATGCATACAATGAGTCTCATCAGATTTGAAACGATTTGGTGCTAAAATGATTTTTGCGCATAATTAACTTTTAACATTTTATCATCAGGTGGTCTCAAATAGCTACTCGGCTTCCAGGTAGGACAGACAACGAGATCAAAAACTTTTGGAACTCGACATTGAAGAAGAGGCTGAAGAACAACAGCAACAACAATACTTCACCAGGATCATCACCTAACAATAGTAATAGTAATTCCTTGGACCCAAGAGATCAACAACATGTAGACATGGGAGGCAACTCAACGTCAATGATGGATGTATATCACCATGATGAAAACATGATGATTGTGGGGAACACCATGAGTATGGACTCTTCTTCCTCATTTAATTTTGCACCAATGGTTAATAGTGTGGGCTTAAACCAGCTTGATGATCCCTTGATGATATCAGTACCGGATAACAGATATCACCAAATGGGAAACACAGGGAATGTGTTCAACGTTAATGGTTTAGGAGATTATGGAAACACAATTCTTGATCCAACTAGCAAGAGAGTATCAGTAGAAGGTGATTGGTTTCTTCCCCCCTCGGAGAATACCAATGGCATTGCTTGTAGTACAAGCAACAACTTAAACTTACAAGTCCTTGATCCTTGCTTCAATAGCAAAAATCTTTGTCACTCAGAAAGCTTAGGAAATATGTTGGAGATGGAGGATGGTTCATGGGAAATAGAAAACCCTAAAATCGGAGATTGGGATTTAGATGGTCTCATTGATAACAACTCTTCTTTTCCCTTCCTTGATTTCCAAGTCGATTGACAATATCTCTCTCTCTTCCTCATTCCTCACTCCTCATTCATTCTTATATACTTATTTTTTTCATCACTCAGTTGTCAACCTTACCATTTATACACATACATCTTCACGGACCGGATACTGGAGCTACGTACTCTCCCCTACCCAGAGTGCCCCTACCCCGGATCACGACCATGAAGTTGATCCACTCTATTCTATAAGAGTCTCATTTTATTTTATTTTTGGAAAAAGTCTTCTTTCAATCAGAATTGGTCTATTTTCTTCTTGTCCCTTTATTTTCCCATCATATGTCTATTATTCACAATAATATTGTTCATGGAAACGAGAGAGATATGCATAGTTTATATCTATAGGTGGAGGAACCAATCACCATGCATGGTTCCATTAGTACATGGAAATGTGAATAGAAAGGTTCATTGAGATTTTATTTGCTGAGGAAGTACTTAAATAATGGCCCACACAGCCAGTGAGGTGATTAGTTGGTTCATTTGTATAGTTTTCTCTTTCTTTCCAAATTCTTTGTTGTACAAATCTGAGTTTGATGTGTAAAACACGGTTTCGTAATAAGAAAGCATTATCTTAATTATCATCCTCTCTCTACCTAAAACTAAAGTTAATCCGACCAAAAAAACAATCTATAAATATATTGCTTAAGAAATTGTAAGCAATGCAACTGAGTACATAGAGTCATATAGAGCATATTCCTCTCCGTTTACCTTCTATTAACTTTGATTGGTGTGAAATATGAATAAATCAAAAATGGAATAATTACGTGACGAAAAAAAAAAAAAAATTGTGAGAAAAAACACTCAAAACGTATACTTAAAGAAACAGATATAACAAAAATGATGTTTTGACTAAAACCCTAAATTTAGTGTTCGCCATAATTGAAGGAAAAATCGTTTACGAAGACTGTTGAGTTCTAGTATGGATGGACCTTAAGGTCGCCGTATATAATTGAGTTTATGGGCCAATGTCAAAGCCTGCAGAAAGAAAACTTTTAGGCCTGATTATTCAGTTTTTTTTTTTGGTTCGGCTAGGTTTTGGGTTTGTTGGTTTCGTCGGGAGGAATTTTGAATGAGAAACCGATTTCTTCGGTTTGGTTTGTTGGAAATCTTTTTATTCGGTTCAGGTTTGGGTTTGTTCGGTGGTGGTGGTCATTGGTGGACAAAAGTTAATAAAAATCAGTGTTCAAGAAAGCGCTAGGCGGTATCTGTTCGGTGATCCAGCGCCTAGGGGCCTAGACGGTTTTTAAGCGGTTTAGGCGTTTACAACATAAAACATTATATATATAATTATGTATAATTATATGTTAGAAAAATAAAAAAATTATAAATTGTAAACAAAATTAAGAAAATACATTTATTTAAGTTATATTAACAACATATAAACATTTATAATTACGTATGCATATATAAAACTTGATAATTTAAATATATATAGAGTTAAAAATCAAAAATAAATATTAAAATTAAATTAATGTAATTTTAAGCGGTTTAGGCGGTCATCTAGGCATCTGCTGAGCGCCTAGCGCCTAGACGGTGCCCAGGCGGCCGCCTAGACCGCTTTCTTGAACACGGTTCGGTCCGGTTGTAGCAGATTTGATTTCTATTTATAATAGGGATATCAAATTTGGTCTAAAATAAAATCTCGGTTACAAATCGGTTAAGAAAAGTTAATTCGGTTTGATTTCTTGTTTAATGCTACTGAACCTAGCCGTTAAGAAACATACAACCATCTACAATGTCTTTTTCCCTCGTGTTGAGAGAGCACTTATGAAACGGCCACAAAAGCATCACAAAAAGAGGATTAATATTTTGCTTATGAAAGCTTTCCGAGCCTCCGAGGTTGCTACAAATCGTTTCAATTATTGGACATAAATAAATGAATTTCGAAGCCAAAACTAAATATATTAAGGAAAGTAATTAGTAAGATAAAATTAAGAAAATAAATATGGTTTGGAATAAATAAATATAGAGCTTCCTAGGTTGAATGATTGGTTAAGTGGTCATTACCTATTTAAACTTAAGCGTGAAGGGAATTGGATTACAAGAACAACAAACCCACATCATGACTTGTGTAATTATAGTTTTCTCCACCATAAAATTAATAATTGAACGCTAGCTATTATAATGCTTAATTTACTCCACATCAATAAATCATTTCAGAGATCGACACCAATCATATAATTCATATCTCTCTCGTAATATATGAAATCATATATAATTTCTCTCATCACATCCCAAAACCAAACAACACAAAAAGGGAAAAAATACTAAGGCAACTAGTTTATAGAATGGAGAAAAGAGAGGACCTCTACCCAAACTACTTCGTCCAAAGCCCTTCAACGGTTATCAATGACCCCGAATCCGAATTCCAATCGTCGACTCGTTCTGACTCAGCGCCATTGGTCTTAGCCTGCGTCGATGAATTCCAAAGGCACTCAGATTTCTTGAGAAACCCTGAAAACAAATTCTTGTATGAGGACGATGAGAAAATGTTGGTGCCATTGCGGAGCTCCAGTTCGGGTTGGTGGATCGTTCTGCAAGTAGGTTGGAGGTTTTTGTTTAGCTTAGGAGTGGCATTGCTTGTCTTCTACATTGCTACTCAGCCTCCTCATCCTAACATTTCTTTTCGAGTAATATGCATCTTCTCCTAGCTAATTAAGCTAGTAGCAAATTTTGTTGATGGATATGGAGTTTTGTTTATGACCTTGAGTTTTGGCTTGCATAACTCTACCTAAAATGTATGTATTTTTACAGATTGGAAGGTTTAATCAGTTCATGTTAGAAGAAGGTGTTGATTCACATGGAGCGTCGACTAAGTTCCTCACTTGCAATTGCTCTATCAAGCTCATAGTAGATAACAAGTCTAATGTTTTCGGCCTTCACATTCATCCTCCATCGATCAAATTATTCTTTGGCCCACTCAACTTTGCAAAGGCCCAAGTAAGTCTTATATACGATTAGAGATATATTTATTCAATGTCAGCTTAAGTTACATGCATCTCTTGTTTTTTTTAAAGGGACCTAAATTATATGCGTTGAGCCATGAGTCAACAACATTTCAACTATACATAGGAACAAAGAACCTAGCAATGTATGGTGCAGGAAGAGAGATGGATGATATGCTTCACTCGAGAGCTGGATTGCCTCTAATACTGCGGATAAGCATAATTTCCGACTTTCGAGTTGTCTGGAATATTATTAACCCTAAGTACCATAACAAGGTCGAGTGTTTATTGCTCCTTGGTTACAACGAGAGGCACATCGAGATTACGATGATAAGAGAAAAATGTAGATTGGTATCTTAATCAGAGATTATATCCAAAGCCTAAGGGCATTGGAGAGTGCAGGAAATAAAATAATAATAGATGCCATGATTAACTTATGTAATATTGTCAAAGTTTTTTCTGGGAGAATTGTAATTTTATGAGTTCACTATCGGATCGGTCCATATTTTGAGTTGTATTCAAATGGGGCACGCCATTTGTATTCAGAGTTATATATGTTGTTGATATATTGTTACTTGACTCTTACTTACACATAACATTTTCTTTCAGCTTCTATATGGATACTTTTCTAGCAATATATGCATGGGAATTCCATACAACTAAAAACAAACAAGTGGGTCTTTATAATTTATATTTCAGTGAATCAAAAACAGATGAGAAATCTATATGGACAATTTATACATTAAAAAAAAGAATTATCACTTTTTCTGTAGATTTCCGACGGCCAGACACATTTTGTGTTCATAACTCCAACAATCCAATCTGACACTTCAAGAACGAGTAAAAACTGAAGGAACGTGGCAATCAGTGCACAGTAACGCCCCCAGCTTTTCATATATTGGGTTGAGGGAAATAAAAATCTTGGACTGAAACAGAAGAATTCTATTAAAAAAAAAACTATGAAATTTTACCAAAGCTCATATGCGTTTAAAGATTTGGTTCTCCTAAGCCCATAGCCCATAGCCCATAGCTCATAGTTTCACGTTCCAATTAATTAATCAAGTCATCTACAAAAACGATAGACCCACTTCCAGATATAGGTGCAGAGCTCTTCCCACCTCATTGGCTCCGCTCTCCAAATCCACCCATAGTTGATTTATATTATTATTTGAACGATGTGACTATCCAAGATTGATTTTCTTACAAATTTAGACATCCTACCCTCCTCTTTTCGTAGCCACAGAATTTATCTAAATGCGGATTGTATATACAAAATTGATATATAATGGTTTCTTAAATGACACTAATAAAGCTACCAGACAATATAAAAATAGTGGCTCGTGCCCGATGTGCGTGTAGACATAATGGAGTCATTCTCAAGTGTTGCTGTCTTTGTAATTAAATCATTTCCGAGAGACGTCAAGTGTTTTTCTATGAAATATTTTAAGTCATGGTACACTTGTACTTTTTATGTACTCTTTATAGAATGAATTGTGTGTGTTGTCAAATAATTGCATCTTTTGAAATTAGAGTGCGCACTACGTATAACTAAACGTTAAGTTAATCAGAAAAGAATATCTAACAATTTTCATCCACGAATCCATTTGCATATCCTCTGACAATTATGTTGGAGATACGAATGATATGATTAACATGCATTTAAGTTTTTAGATGGTAATGATTAATTAAACAGAGGATAGCTTATAAAAGGAGATGATAAGAAACGTGAGGTATCAAATGTAGTTCAATGGGTATCGTGATGGTGATAAATTAGGTAAGGTGAAGGCGCATAACAACAATAGAAAGAAAAAAAATATTACTTTTTATTAAAAAATGAGAAAGAAAAAAAAAAACAAACGAAGGGTAAACTAATTAATATTTGTTGCACCTTCATTGGGAATCCTACGTAGCCCACTTTTGTTATATAAAACTGTTACGTTGATTGTGACTGTTACGTTGAATGTGACTTCAGCCACTACGTCACGTCTCTCTCATAAGTTTCTCGTTCATCAGAATCATTTTGGTTTCATACACAAACTGAATATACTTACAAGTTTTTTTACTGGATTTGAGCAAAGGAACTGACTAATCAATAAACCAAATAATAAATTAATGAAAGTTTACTAATTAGTTTATCCCTAAATGTAAGCAACGTCTGAGAGACGAAAGATGGAAGCTTAGACGAAGCCGACAAACTATGTCGTATTGTAAAATTAACGTTAATTCTGAAAATTTAGATGCATTGTACATACATTTTTTTTGTTTTTAATGAAATGAGCTGTGTATCGTGTTATAGTTTCTATTCATCATTCATATTTCGATTATGAGAAAATTATTTAAAGCAAGATATAAAGACATACTCACACACATATTCAACATACACAAAAAACGATTTATTATGTTGGTTTAATTTTAACCGTAAATTTATGTTCACACAACAAATTCAACATATTCAACATGTTACATATACTCAACAATTCGTAAAAAAGGAACGAAAAAAAAAAGAAGAAGAAGATTACGCATATTGTTGTCTTATATACAAGAACGTTGTAACTGACATATATTTGCAGTTTCCGCAATTTCCACAAGTAATTTCCAAACTTTTAACAAAAGTTAATATAAAGTAAAATAAAAGGCAGGATATCCATTACTTTACATATAAAGCAAAGTTTGGAGAACATATGGACAAAAATGAATATGAATGGAGTGTGTGTATAAATTGGAGCCAAGTGTTGGCACACACTCATTAAATTGAATCCAAGTACTGGCACACGCCTATATGTTCTCTAAACACTCCTAGATACTCACTGACTGACTATTACTCATCTCAAGTTCACGTGACTACTTATATAAGCGTTGACTACGTAAAAGGTAAGATATTTTCTCCATATATCTCATAAGTTCTGCGATTTTTCTTAGTAATTGCATATATATGCTCTATCCTACAAGGATATATCAACAAACATGTAGGACAGTTCTTTGTGTATGTAGGTAGTGTGTATGGTTGTATATATGAACCGAGGGAAAGAATATAACAAAATATTAGTTGTAAAGTTTATAGAGGCTAAAACATAATTTCATTTCAGATATAATTGCACAGAAATTAGTTTTTCCATGTACCAAAATTATAGTATTTTTTTTTCTTAATTAATTTTCCCAATTTTTCTAGTTCTTACATATTATCTTTCAGTTTCCTATTAATCAATCTTCATCCTCATTTTGAGTCTTTTTATAATACCAGTATATTATTAATTTGATATTTGATTACTTCTTAAATATTTTAAGTAATCATTCCAATTTACATATAGAAATATTATTTCTTTTATTTATTACAAACATAAAAAGCTGGTATAAACACTACAGATTACTACCACATATATTACATAGTCAAAATTTTACCTTTAATATACTTATGTACTGATCTAAAGGTTTTAAATTAGTTTTGGGATAATTTTATTTGGAAAAAAAGAAAAAAAGCAAGCTAAACAACAGTAAAATTATAAAATTTCATGTTATGAAATTTAATTTCTTCATTAATCATATAGTTTATAAAACGGGTTTTAACTCTACGATAACTAAGTAATATGTATAATACTGTTATGAATGGGGTAAGTGGCAATGTTGGTAGTGAAATAGACATCGATAGCTTGGAAAAGATGGCCTTATCTTGCGGAACAAACAATTACATACACGACACGCACTATATACAACTCACCTGTGTTGGTCTGTGTCGCCTTCCTTTAACTAATATTATCATTTTAAGGGTGTTCACAAATCATAATAGAAAGTTAATTTACAGTTTGCTATAATGACCATGACACAAATAATACAAAAAAAAAAAGATATTTACACTAGGTATACCGATATAATCTTAGGTACTTTGAATAGTGATAAAAACTAAACGACCTCTCACCCTCTCTAGTAGCGTCTCTCCCTCCCTAAAAAAGAAACACCGTTATGCAAGTCTTAAAACAGTGCTCCATAAACATGCATGTGTTTTAGTAATGCTACAACTTATATAACTTACTCATTTCAACGTCCCAAGGGCCATGCATGAACCAAGGTCCTATGGAAGGAATAATTTCCGTACTATGTTATTTTTTTTAAAATAACATTACTTTCTTAGCATAATTTATAAATATTGGTATTTTCACCGGAATTTCATATTCTTGTCAAATTTTGTCTTCCGTTTGTTTTTTATTGTACTAAGTAAGACGGCGCCAAACACTTTAACGCCGCCGCCTAAATTATAAATGGTATTTTTGTCTTTTAGTCATTTATCGGAAACTATAACGAAAATGATATTTTATTTAAAAAGGAAAGAACGGAAAATTCAGATGTGTTTAAAAAAACTTACAAATTAACTATTTATCATAATTATAAACTATATTTACAGTAATATTTAAATGATATTATCAAAACAGAAAACTATTTCAATTCCATTATATACAATATTAACACAGAATTTTGATTTAACATAACAAAAAAAACGTGAAAAAAGTCTTTATAACTGCCGAAAAAAAAGAAGCTTTTGAATTATTAAATGAGATTATATATAATGATAAAATAGCAAATTTTTGGCAACTAGTGAATTTCAATTACTCAAAAAGATTCACTTTTTTTAAGTGGAAGATATCAAAAAATAAATGAGGAGTTTAGAAGAAAATAAACTCGTTCCCACTATGATGAATCCAAGTAAGAAAACTTTCACGAAAACAAAAATTATTTACTCAATATTAAAATAGAAGACTCTTTCTCTTTCACAGTCAGCTTCAGTACTATAATTTTTGTTAAAGTTCACGAGTACCATAGTTTTCCTATTAATTAAACAAACCTTAGAAGTTATAATGGGATTTTATACTTAATAGAAGCACAATACGATGTTTATGCCTACCTATTTTTCCTTCAATAAAAAGAGGAAACTCATAGTATTGGTGTCTTTAGTTTAGACGGAAATAAAAAGCAAACAAAAGATGTTAGGGAAACCTTTGTTTTCTTCAACAAACATATGAAATAAAAGAAAAAAGAAAGAAATATATATTTTTTCCTTTATTAAATAAGCAAAGATATGCATGCTCATTACGTGTCTATAAATACAAATACATTTGTACATGGAATCTACTATAAACGTTCCCTTTGCTTCTCCGATTCTTCGAAACACTTAAATGATATTTTCAGACTCAAGCAATTAATCACAGAGGCAGTTACGCAAGAAAGAAAATATCGATGACAGAAAATGGTGATCTTGCTACAATTCCAACCAGCGTGAGCAAATCAATCCCAATTTTGGTTGTCTTCAAAGATTTAAGGTGTGTGTTTATGTATGTATTTATGATCATGGTGAAGAAATGTTTTATAATAGAGGTGTTTCATATAACACTTAATAATTCATATGAAACTACAGACATGTATTCAGTCTGGATACAATCGGGCGAGAGATCCTAGGCATGGCGTTTCCAGCAGCTTTGGCTTTGGCTTCTGATCCAGTCGCCTCTCTGATTGATACCGCTTTTATCGGGCGTTTGGGAGCGGTTCAGCTAGCGGCGGTCGGAGTCTCTATTGCCATATTCAATCAAGCTTCTAGAATAACGGTATTCCCACTTGTGAGCATCACAACTTCGTTTGTGGCAGAGGAAGACACGATGGAGAAGATGAAAGAAGAAGCAAACAAAACCAATTCTGTTCATGCAGAAACTATACTTGTTCAAGATTCCTTGGAAAAGGGCCTTTCTTCACCTACAAGTAACACTACCAACCAGCCACAGCAACCACCTGGTAAATTCCCCAAATCATTCTATCTCACTCAACATATTGATCAGAACTTTATAAAAGTTTGGAATTGGTTTTTTTTATTTTTCCTTTTTTTAATGTTCAGTTTATGTCGGCATTTTTAAATTAAACCATATTTCTAACCTTTGTTGTCAAAAAAATAAAAATAAATGAAACCATATATTCTTCGTGTCAAAAACGGAATTTTATGTTTTGTTTCTACAAACTACGTCAAACGTAAACAGACTATATATGTTTGTGTTTGGTGTATGAGTATAAAATTTGGAAAAAGGGAAAAAAAGAATTGTAAATCTAAACAATGTTTTATAAAACCCGACCCATAAATTATAGCTTTTCAAACAATTGCATCCAAGGTGGTAACTCATTAGTTTGAATTTGTGTGTTTTTGTTGTTGTTGTGAATTAGTAGCATCGGATACAAGGTCAAACAGCGAAAACAAAGGGAATAAAAAAGGGAAGAGGACTATACGAACAGCATCAACAGCCATGATCTTGGGGTTAATCCTTGGCCTTGCCCAAGCTATTTTCTTGATTTTCAGTTCCAAGTTGCTTCTAGGCTTCATGGGAGTGAAATCAGTGAGCTTACAGAAATATACATTGACATGCATGCACATAATCTTGGATTAGAACTAAAAAAACAAAAAAAGACTAATATGAGTTGACTTTTTGATAACAGGATTCGCCAATGTTATCACCAGCGCACAAGTACTTGAGCATACGAGCTTTAGGAGCTCCTGCATTGCTTCTATCTCTTGCTATGCAAGGCGTCTTTCGTGGCTTCAAGGATACCAAAACTCCTCTCTTTGCCACTGGTAATATTTAAGTTACATCGTCTCTAACCACTCTATTCTTAAAATATGATTAACACATCGTCACTCTATCTGCTATAATATTTGTCTTGATGCATGAAACCAGTCGTGGCAAATATCATCAACATCGTCCTCGACCCAATCTTCATTTTTGTGCTTCGTCTCGGGACCAGCGGTGCAGCCATTGCCCATGTCATTTCTCAGTAAGAAAATTCACTCAACTTTTTTTCACACAAATGCAGAATTGATCATTACTGATAATTGCTAGGCTCATATCTTTTCTTTTTTTACAACTAAATATAGACTTATGAACTTTTATTATTTTATCATTTAAATAAACTTATGAAATCATAAGCACAAACTAAAACTAATGTTTTCTTTTTTCTTTTGTGTACGTGAAGGTACTTTATGACTCTAATTTTGTTCATCTTCCTCGCAAAAGAAGTTAACTTGATGCCACCAAACTTCGGGGATTTGCAGTTTGGAAGGTTCCTTAAAAATGGTACGTGTGGATGCCTTTTCATTAAAAGTTGCTTTTCTAAGATCCGTCGTAGGTGCTAGCTACTGCACAGAGTCCAAAAAATATCTTCCTCTTTTTATATTTTTGCGTGAAAGAAAAAATAATAACTATCTATATAGTACTAGAATTCAATTAAATAAGGTCTGTATTTAAAAAGATTGAATATTTTAAATATAGTCCGATGTCCATGCAAAGTACAGAAATGTTGATGAGATCTAACAAGTAATATTAAAAATTGAAAGGGGTATTATTGCTGGCGAGGACCATAGCTGTGACGTTTTGTCAGACCTTAGCAGCAGCAATGGCGGCTCGACTCGGTGCGACACCAATGGCAGCTTTTCAGATTTGCTTACAAGTCTGGCTAACTTCTTCTCTTCTCAATGATGGTCTTGCCGTTGCTGGTCAGGTAAAAATGCTTTTACTAAATTAATCATCTTTAATTTTGTAACCCTCGTATATATAATTAATACGGATCAAGTTGTATATGGAAATGATCATTTGATGTGTCTTTAATTATTACAGGCGATTCTGGCTTGTTCGTTTGCTGAGAAAGACTATACCAAAGTGTCGGCTATTGCATCCCGTGTTCTACAGGTTCGGTTCAAACCACATTATATGAAACCTCTCTTTTAAACAATGAAATAACTGTGTGACTAAAACCATAAATGAATGAAATCGGTGTGCAGATGGGTACTGTGTTGGGATTTGGACTGTCCGTTTTCGTTGGACTGGGTCTCTACTTTGGTGCTGGAATATTCTCCAAGGACCCTGCTGTTATTCACCTCATGGCCGTTGGAATCCCGGTACTAATAATAACATTAAACAATAACTATAGTATTATTAAAAAAACATTTAAAAAAGACTATAACTAATAAGATGTTATATATGTATATATATATGCAGTTTATAGCAGCAACACAGCCAATAAACTCACTCGCCTTTGTATTGGATGGTGTAAATTTTGGAGCATCTGATTTTGCTTACACTGCATACTCCATGGTACGCACACACCCTCCTCCTCTTGCTTACATCTTACAATGCTTATGTCTTCATTTCACATTTTCTTGAAATTTAACTCTTTCTTATTATTTGTTAATTATGACATATCAGGTAGGAGTGGCGGCCATAAGCATTGCAGCAATAATATATATGGCAATGACCCATGGTTTTATAGGAATATGGATAGCTCTTACCGTCTATATGGCTCTCCGAGCTATCACTGGGATTGCCAGGTATTTTAATTGGGTTCTTAACGGGCCTTTACTATATAGCCCATTATAGTAGAAGCAGTCTTTTTGACTCGGTTGCTGTTGAATTTTATGCAGGATCGCAACGGGAACCGGACCGTGGAGGTATTTGCGTGGACGATCCTCATCAATATCCTAGGACTTAGTTTATAAACGGGTTGCATCTTCTCTTCTTCTTCCTTCTTCCTTTTTGTTTGTTTGTTTCTAGTTCTTGTGTTTTGTTTTCTCATATTTTGTTCGAGAGACCGTAATAGTTTCACATAAATAATTGGATCAGAGTACTTTCATATTTTGTTTCTATAATGCAAATTAAGTTACTAATATATGGAGCCCTCTGGTTTTTCTATCGAAATATTACTTTCTTTGTGTATGAATATATTTGCTTAGACTATGACCTTGATTGGCACAAGACTTTTAAGACTTTAATAGTTAAGACTTTATTTGCTCAGATTTTATAGTTAAGTGTTCACTAAAATATGGGTTTTATTCTTTTACTAAAGAAAATCTGACCAAAGTTATTTATCTTAATTAAGTCCCAAAATTATTAGGTTCCAAATTCAATTTAATGAAGCCATTACATTTGTTTGGTTCAACTTCAAAGAAGTCTCAGATTATATTATTTGGTGTTGGTTACAGAAAGGTTTTTATCCTTTTACTAAAGAAAGTATGACCTTAGTTATTATCTTAACTAAAAGTCCCAAAATTAAGTTCCAAATTCTAAAACCACTCGATTTGTTCTTTTCTTGTAATTAGTTCCACTTTAAAAGTCTTTTCTAAAGTTTTTCAACTACTTCATATCTTCCACCTTTTTGGTGAATCAATTTTTACACTTTAGTTCAAATTAACTTTAATTCAAATTTTCAACTTGTGTGATTAACTAATTAATATACTTCAATAGCTAAAAATTATTAATCCTTGCACTTTTAATTGTTAAAAAACAAAAACAAAAAGAACAAGCTATTGCTCTACCTTCTAATTTTTTGTTATTAATTACTATTACTCTTGGTTTAACTCAAAACATTTCATATTACAATAATGGGATATATCATTATCCATTTTAACTTGAAGGCTATCACTTAATTCCAAAAGGAGCAAAGAACACAAGATGCAGTCGTGATAAAAAGAGTAAACTCGATCTAAGCCAAATGAGTAACCACAATCTGATCAATGACAGGACCGCAAAGAGATCCAATATCAGTCTTCTTGGTATGGTAATAACCACTGAAGAAAGTAATTCTAGTTCTTGCCTCGACCGCCTTGAAATTGAACTTGGCAGTCTTAACATGACCTCCACCAACGGAAGTGTGTGGCACTTTGAGTGTATCTCTGGCTGCAAAAGCTTCAACCATCATGGATCCATGGCAGTCATTCTTAGCATCTCCAACAACAAAGGAGAGGGTGTAGGTTTGACCAGGCGAAGTTCTAATGACTTGTGCAATGGCACTTTCTTTGCCTGCAACTAGCTCGATCGCAGCTTGTCCAAAGGGGACATTGAAGTACTTAGAGTCTATGAATTTCACTGCCTTAAGTGACTCAATGATCCAACCAGGTAAAGGTGATGTGAAATCTTCTTGTTTAGGTGGGAGAAGGACTCCTTGTGTAGAGTTCACAAGACGGTGAGGACCTTCTTCGAACCCTCCGTTCTTCACCAAGTTCCCTGCACTTGTCGGAAAACCCGAGTTAATACCAAACCGAACCAAATTGAATCTGAACCGGTAGCATCGAACCGAATCTAACCTAAAAGCCAATCTGAATCATACAAAATTTTAATTGGTTTTCAACTGATTTCGAGTTGTGTTATCCAATAAACCGGAAACTAAAAACCCTAGAAAAGTGAACCGGAACCAAACCAGAGAGCTTACCTTTGATGTACAATGGATGAACAAGCTCTTTGATGGCGACAGCGTCCAACAAAGGACCACAAGCAGGATCTTCTTGAACTCCAGGATTATGGAAAGTCACAGTAACTTGAGAAGTCTTGGCAACGAAGGCCCAAGCGTACACGTCACCTCCGAAGCTATTGTAAAGTGTCTGAAGCGGCAAGTCACCGGACTGAGGAGGAACAGAGACTCTAAGAACCTCGTCTTGCGCACAAGTTCTCGACGCACCGAACGTGAGGGCGTAGAGAGAACCTGGTTTGACTTCTAGCTTCTGAGAGATCGTGGCTTCGTTTCCGAGCCTCACGGCGTGAACACCGTGAGCGACGGGGAAATACATACCTCCCGGTTGAGGACCACCGGCGATGTACTCGACGAAACCGGTGGTTTCCCATTCGGGCAAGGCGGTTTTGCCGATGAGAACTGTTTTTTTCATGTCGGTTTTCTTTGGTGACTCTTCAAAGTTTCCATTACGAAGGTACCCTGAAGAAGAAGTAAAACAGAGAGAGGAGAAATCTTAGATCTACATAGAAAGAATGAATCTTTTTGATTCAAAAACACCAAATCTTGATTTAGAATCCTAAACAGAGAAGACCCATCTTCCCAAAACCAAAGCAAACCAGAGAGAATGTGATTTTACATACCTTCATAAGCAGGAGCTCCAAGAGCAGCACCACAGATGAGTAGCAAGATAGGTAGAATAATGGCTTTAGGAACTGCCATTTTTACTCTTTTTTCTTCTTCCTTAAAGAAGAGTGAGTGAGAGAGGAGCTTCAGAAGAGAAAGAGAGAGAAAAGGTTCAAAGAATTTGAGGATGGTGAGAGGAAAACTATCTCGAGATGCTACGACTTTATACAAGAAAAGTGAAAAGGGTATTAAACGCGACTGGGACTGGGAGAGAGAGAGAGGAAATCACGTAGAAAGAGGTAATGGTAATGGGACCACATTGATGGATTTTGTCTGTCTGTCTTGCTGAACTGAAACCGACTTCCTCCTTAATTCATGCTCTAATCTCGTATCGGCACTTGTGCCCTTTCTTCCTTCACTCTTCCCACAATCTTGTTTACTTAAAAGAAGATAGTACTAGTAATATTTACTTGGCTTCTATAGTTCTGTTGGTAAATTTTGTAAGCATTGTTAACAATTGTTGAAACATGTTATTGATACCATAAAATAAAGTAATTTTCATTACAGTTTTCTTCATTGATACCATATGTTTCGTCACAACGAAGGTAGCTAGTGGGAGTGGTCTTCTTCGATGGTAAAACTATCTTGGAAAATGTATTAGTAGTAAAATGCGCAGACAAATGGCTGATGTCAAGAAAACATCGATCCGATAACTTTTGAGATTTTCCAACATTCAAGTAACTAACTAACTAACAGAGCCAAAAACAATGATGTCAAGTTATATTAAACAAAAAAAAAAAACTGACTAAGTTTTAAGTTTGTTTGTTTACTTGTTTTAAAAACACTAATGGAGTATTTAGTAAACTTTTAAGTCGGTAACAGAGCCATAACAGAATTTTTATTCTCAAAACTTCACTACCAAATAGTACATGCATTATATGCTATAACATGAACTTATACCTAATATACGCGTTTTATAAAAAACAACTGTTCTAATATGTCTAACTTAGTTTAAATTACAAATCTCAAAACATCAATAATGAACAACCAAGTCACAAATCAGTTTTTTTTTTTTTCTGAAATTGTTTATGCTTTGAGAATATCGTTTTAGAATTGTACAATATTTTTTTCATCAGATTGTGGGATTTTTTAGTTGATCTGCTTAAAACGGGAATTGCGGCAGATGCAACTGTAATCATGGAGAGGTAGAGAGAGTAAGGGGTGTAGACAATTTTCTGGCTTTGGCTGGTTCCAACAATTATTGGGATTTTTAATATCTATAGAAAATCAGAGGCATGTGCAATAATATTATTGTGACTATAGGTTTGTTATATAGTCAGCGACCGCATGTGACTATCAGCTGAATAAATTGTGTAAACACATCACTAAGTTACGTGTTGTGTGGGTCCTTTTGCGTTTTTCTATCTACTGATGTTATCCACTCGATGCCTTTCACCCCCCCATGCGGCCGCGATTGCTCCATGTTTGCCAATTTTATTAATTACGAATGGTTGTGTTGTGTCTTCTTCTCTGCTCACTTGCAGCACTTTTATTTCGTCGGATTAAATCGTTGTAACCATATATAAATGCTACCATATCATTATTTGCAACACACACACTAGATATATTATTAGATATGTATTTCGTTCGGGGACTATAAATAAACCTAAAGAAAAAAAAAACATGTGTTGTAAGTTATATAATACAATCAATTAATTTAGTAGTTTCATATAAATATTAGAAAGTAAATTAAAAACAAAGTTGAGTTAAACTAAAGGTGCTTTTACCTCACAAAATAAAATAAAAAATGAAACATTGAGGATAGTTTGTAGTTTATACACTGAGTAATTGAGTAATCAAACCCCAACCATATCAATTTATTTTGTTGGGGACTTTAGGACCAGATTCTATTTTTTTTTTTATCATATCTAACATCAATTGTGGGCCTTTTTAAATTAAAGTTTTGAAATGACGAGATAATTTTGCTTCCAATTAATTACATATTAGACTATTAGTTTGAAGGAAAACAAAATAATTTTGCTTCCAATTAATTACATACTATTAGACTATCCACACAATCAAAGCTTAGTTAGAATAATAAATAACACATCGAAATATATGGTAAAACTGTAAAAACATCATTTTACCTTTTAAGTGAAAAATTCATTTACCTATAAAATTTGTATGTATTGGATAAAAGTTTTAAGCCCAAATTTACCTCATAGTAAGCTGGCCCAAAACCAGTTAAGAGCCCAAATATATTTTCGACTTTTCTTCTCTCTCGTTTAGTTTGGCTGGTCGAGAAAGATTCTTCTTTCAGTCCCAGTTTCTCCAAGGAGAGAACCCTAATCTCTTCCTACGTCTCTGAAGGATGGCTATCATGGCTTCTTCGATGAGGATTTTGATGGAGCTCAAGGATCTCCTGGAGGATCCTCCTTCCAATTGCAGCGCAGGTAATAAATTTTTATGTTTTGCTAGGCTGATCTTTCTTACTAGTGCTTATGAGGTCTGAGTTGATGAACAAATCGAGTCTTATTGCAACGTTTAAGAATCCAGATTGTTCAGTACCATCTGTAAGATATACTAATTGATTCCACTTTGTTGCAGTCCTTGAAGAGCTCAAGCTTGAATACTATGAGCTGAGAAAGGTTAGAAATTTTATAAAACTTTGGTTCAGTCTTTTTTTATAGAGGTTTTAGTTATTCTGGTCTTCTTAATAACATTAGCTGTCTTGTGAAAATATGTATACAGAGGATTCAGATAAAGAAGTTGGAACTTGAGAAACTGAAACTAGAAAACAGATTGAGGTTTGTTCAAGAGGTTAACAGTGGTGAAATCGTAGTGAACGATAGGGAGAAAGCTGATCTGTATGAGGAGTTGAGACAGAGAGGATATACACCATTTCCGAACAAGCCCAAGCCTGCTGGTGATTTTGATGCAGATGAAGAATTTGATGATGAGTTGCTGATACTAGAAAACAAGGTCAAGTTTATTGGTGGAGTAATAAGTGGAGAAATCGAAGTGATTGATAAGAAGAAGGCTCATCTTGTTCAAGAGTTGAGACAGAGAGGATTCACACCATTTCCAAAGCCTGTCGAAGGTGCTGTTGCTGGTACATCTGATGCAGCTGAAGAATCTGAGTATGGCTACTTATTGACATTGGCTAGTAAAACTATGCCTCAAGAGAAAGCTGAGCAGTTCTTGGCAGAAGCTGATGAGCCAGACTTTGAGTCTCTTGACATGGATCTGCAGAAACTTGAATTCAACGATGCTCAAGGTGACAAAGAGAGAGAAGCAGCACAAATCAATATCAGGGGACAGTGCTGGAGCTTCAGCATGTGCACCAGAGAAGAGACTCTTATCTATGGATGAGAGATGATGATCATCATGATCAGATGACTTGGGATAAATATATTAAAATAGGGACTAAGTGTTTGATGGATAGTAGTAATAGTCAGTTAAATGAAGTATCTATAAGTGATTAGTGGAGAAGTATTTGGTTTAATGACATTAACATGTTTGGAACAAAGCTACCGTTTAAGCATTTTGGTTTCTCATCTTATTTGGTCGTTGATTGAATTGATGGGTTTACACGTGAAATATGTTTATCTGTGTCATTTTGTGTTAATGTTGTTAAGTGGATTAGTGGAGAAGTATTTGGTTTAAATGGAAGTAAACGGATCAACATTAACTTGTTTGGCACCAAGCTACCGTTTAAGCATTTTGGTTTCTCATCTTATTTGGTCGTTGATTGAATTGATGGGTTTACACGTGAAATATTTTATCTGTGTCAATTGTGGTAATCTTGTTAAAATGTCACCAATCACCACCATCCGCGTCTGTTGTCAATATAATAAATTTACCAAGTCAAAGTTTATTTTATTGCTCTACTACTAGTTAAGCAAATATGTCTCATCTATACTGTAATTGAGAAACTCCAAAATTGTATAGTAGTTAGTTGGAAGAACAGAGTTGGGAGTGTGACGACGTGGAAGCATATAATTGGAGGAGTAAACAAGAGCACTCTTTCGGTTTCGTTGGCAGCATCTTAATAAACCAACCGTTGATTAAGGTTGAGAAGCATCTTCTTATCTCTGCGTCCACACCCCAAAACTCACAGAGCGCACAAAAGAGACGACCCACCCTTTCTCCTAACTCTTTTCTACTACTGATTAAATTCATTAATATCTAATTATCTATTACTAATAAATTTATTAAAATCCTTAAATTTTTTTTTTATGTAACAATAAATAAAATAAAATAAAGAAAGAGAGAGAAGCGATCTCTAAAATCAAAATCTCGATTTTTTTTTTTTAATTTTTTTTTTTGTTGTTGGAGGCGAGAGGAATAATTTTTGGTTGCGGTGGGATTGAATTATAATGGCCTTTCACGTAGCTTGCCCAATTACATGGTATCATCTCTATCTCTCTTTGTCTTCCTTATTTGCTTTCACTATCTCTCCTTAACATCCTTTTTCTCGCAGTCGTCGGATCTGCAATTGCTCCTTAGGGTTTTCTCGGGATCTCCGTAGACCTAATGGCGAAGACGAGTTTTTGAAAAAGGTTAATCAAGTTGAGGAGTTTCGCAAGGATCCTCGCGTTTCTTCTAATGGAGGCACGGTTCAGGTTAGGGTTCCTAAGGTTGTTCCTGCTCCTCAGAAGACAGTTTCGATTTTGGGGGTTGGTGATGGTGTTGGTGTTGGTGTTGGTGTTGGAGTTGTTGATGAATTGGCGGAGGAAGCTTCGGCTCAGAAGAAACGTGTCTCTCTTCAGAGACAAGCTGCTGTTACGGTTGAAGCTGCTGAGGATTATGCTCGCAGGTTTGAATCTGGTGTCAATGAGGTGAGTGCCTTTTTTTGTTTGGTTCTTAATTTGCTTTGATATTCAGTTTCTGTATACAATATTGGGAGAATTGTTTTAATTCTTCTTCGTTGACAATTTGTTGCCTCAAAAATGTCATCTTTTAGCTTTTGGTTTGTTTGTTTGTTGTGCAGCTTTCATCAAGAGACCTTGCTGGTGAAGAAGTAGCTCACTCCGGCATGAATATAATGTGCAGAATGTGCTTCCTGGGAGAAGGTGAGGGAAGTGACAAAGCAAAGAGGATGCTTTCCTGTAAACACTGTGGAAAGAAGTACCACAAGAATTGTTTAAAGTCTTGGGCCCAACATAGAGGTATTTACTTACATTTAATGTTGCCTGTCCTTTTTCCTGGCTTGCTAAGTCTTTGAGGTCTAATTGCTGTAAGTTGCAGATTTATTTCATTGGAGTTCATGGAGTTGTCCCTCTTGCCGGGTTTGTGAGGTAGTTTGTTTCTGCTTTCTCATTTTTCTTGTTTGTGATATCTGTTGCATTTGAGCACTACCAATTGCTCGCAAAGTGATTGATATAACATATGTTTCTTTTTTGTTTAACGAAATCAGTTGTTTTAAGTAACAAACTGATATAAAACTGTTAGCCTAACTGCTATAGAGAGTTTCTTTAGATCTTTAAACCTGCCTCACTGAGTCGTTACCCTCCTTAGGTCTGCCGTAGAACAGGAGATCCTAACAAGTTCATGTTCTGCAAAAGGTGTGATGCTGCTTACCATTGTTATTGCCAACATCCTCCACACAAGGTACGTGACAGATAGCCGCTTCATGTGTTTATCTTTTTAACTAAAGTAGATTGGCTTATTTATTTAACATGACTGCACAGAATGTAAGTTCTGGGCCATATCTCTGCCCAAAGCATACAAGATGCCACAGCTGTGATTCTACAGTCCCTGGAAATGGCCTAAGTGTCAGGTATACATCCTTAGTCTTTTGCGGGGTAGGTTAGTCTTATAAGCGAGCAGAAAAATTTACTTTGTTTGGCCAGTTAAGGATTTGCAGATGGATTTCCCTATTAAATTTTATGTTGATCAGTTTTATTCACATGTGTTTTCTAATGTAACAGGTGGTTTTTATCATATACTTGCTGTGATGCTTGTGGCAGATTGTTTGTGAAGGGAAATTATTGTCCTGTATGCTTGAAGGTACTGTATTTTTTATTTTAAGCAAAACAAGTCTTAGCAATAGCATTAACATGGCCTTTATTTTTAATGCGAGATTCTTGTAGCAAAACGTTACGCCTCTTTAGTGTTGCATTAACCAAGTTGCTTATCTTGTATAGGTGTATAGGGATTCAGAATCAACTCCAATGGTTTGCTGTGATATCTGTCAACGCTGGGTGCATTGCCATTGCGATGGAATAAGGTTCGTCCTCATTGTAATTTGTATTGTTGCAAACATAGTTATCTCTGTTGCATCTGCCATATGATTATACTACCAATTAGATTAAGTCATACTTTAGATATGCATCGTAAAATGTATTTGAGTCATATGTTAAATCTGGAATTGTTTGCCTCTGGAAACTGTCATGCAGTGAAGCGAAATATCAGCAGTTTCAAGTTGATGGAAAGCTGCAGTATAAATGTGCCACATGCCGTGGGGAGTGTTATCAGGTATGTCTGTTCTTGTTATTAGTACCCTCGCTTCTTAGTCACTCAATCATTCTTCTAGGTTCTTGTTATCATATAAGTATTGCTCGTAGAGCTGGGGGGCTTTCCTTTGGAATGGGAAGAGGATTTAATAGTGCAATTTGCTAGTGTGTTGATCATATAAATTTTCTTGGTTTTCAAATTCTATCTTTGGCTTCTCAGGTGAAGGATCCTCAGGATGCAATTCAAGAACTTTGGAAGAAAAAAGATGTGGTGGACAAAGACTTGATTGCTAGTTTAAGGGCTGCTGCTGGTTTGCCAACAGAGGAGGAAATATTTTCGATATCTCCAATTTCAGATGATGAAGAAAATGGACCAGTATCTGGGCGCTCACTGAAGTTTTCTATTAAAGGTTTGGTGGAAAAATCCCCAAAGAAAAGCAAGGAGTATGGGAAGAACTCAAGTAAAAAGCATGCTAGTAAAAAAGGTAGTCACACTAAGTTAGAGTCTGAAGTGCATCAGGAGATTAAATCTGAGAGACGCCGATTAGGTGGTGCTAGAATTGATAATGTGGGGTTTCAGATAAACGAACAATCGGACGTGAATTCCTCCGTAGCTGGAATTTGCTCAACACATGAACCTAAGATTGTAAAACACAAGAGGGTTGATGATGTAATGGTGACTGATGAAGAAAAGCCGTCAAGGATAGTTAGAATAAAGTGTAGCAAGCCTCATGATTCTGATAGCGAGGATACCCTACGGAATGCAAGGGAGGAGAAATCTGTAAAGACAAAGAAGTTGGTTATTAATCTGGGGGCAAGGAAATTAAATGTCAGTGGTTCTTCGAAGTCCAATGTTGTTTCTCATTTATCAAGGGACAAAGATCAGTCGGCTTTGGGAGGTATGTTGCGATCTTTTTATTAATAGAACCACACAAATACTTAAAAGAGTTTTCTGCATGTGCATTAACTGGAGTACTGGACAGTGGACAACTAATATTTGAACATTTACAAGTCTATAATTCCTCTAACTTTCTGTAATGATGTATTTCTGCAGGGGATAAAATTGATCAGACTGGCGAAGTAAGAACCCTGAAGATCTCTGGAAGGTTTGGGAAAACTCAATCTGAAGGAAGTAAAGCTACATTTGGGTCGATCACACAGTTCCCTGCATCAACAAGTGAAGGAAATCACGTGGATGACAAAACATCCATCTCGCCATCTTTACAGAAAGAAGCAAGACCTCTGCTGAAATTTAAACTCAGGAAACCTAATTCAGGAGCTCAGACATCTTTGGTTACAACGCAGTCTGAAGATGAAAAACTGAGCCCTGCAAAAGGCCAAAGATCAAAGAGAAAGAGACCTGCAAGCTTAGTGGAAATGGCTTCAATGGAAGAAGACAATGAAGCTACAACACCTTCTTATCAGGATAGTTCAAGGAACGACGAGCTGATGGATGCTAACTGGATTTTGAAGAAGTTGGGTAAAGATTCAATAGGAAAGAGAGTCGAAGTCCATGGATCTCAAAACTCATGGTAAGTTTGATCGTCTTAACTGATTAAGCTGTTGTGATTGGCCTGCTTATTGTATCCAATCCAGATGTCTAAAATGAACAATACATTTACTGTTAAAGGCATAAGGGAACTGTGACAGACGTTTCTGGAGACACATCCACATTGTCGGTTTCTCTAGATGATGGAAGCATCAAGACATTTGAACTTG
This sequence comes from Camelina sativa, assembly GCF_000633955.1. NCBI lineage: Eukaryota > Viridiplantae > Streptophyta > Magnoliopsida > Brassicales > Brassicaceae > Camelina > Camelina sativa. The sequence continues at coordinate 3,292,032 of NC_025699.1, read as the reverse complement.
GAAAGCACAGCGTCCGCTTCATACCGCAGAAGCAAAAGAGGTCGAGGAGCTGATTGGACCAGCGAGCAGCGTTTTAGTCACTAACCTTCTGCGTGCGATAAAGACAATTTGATTGTTGGGGCATTTTCTTCGCTTTAAGCTCTTTTGGTAGTAATTATCAGTAAGACGAAAAGTGCCAAACTGTGTAGATATTACTTGTGATATGAAAGGTGGTAGTTCCCTGTATCTCATTCACTTGGTAGGTCCATAGTTTTTGCAGACGGTGTAACAATTCGTTCTAATTGAAGCATGATTTCTGTTACTAAATGGCAAAATCTGGTATTAACATTTACCAAAAGGGAAATTAAACAGGGGGTGGTGGCAAATCAATAAGAAGCCAAAAGCCAACACAGTCATCAGAATCTAAGTCATCTTGAATTGCAAGAAAATGCAAACCACCACTTGCTTTCTTTGCAGATTCCCAAGCTTCAGATTCATCAGTAGTAACAGGTGTCTTCTTGTAGGTCGCATAGACATACCTTGTTGAGATCCCAACAGCTAGAATCAAACATCCTTTGGAACTGTCTGCTTCAATCGAACATACTTCAAGCCCATTCATCCAAGCTATAATGATCAAGTATAAAACTCAGAATCAAAAACCAACCACAAACAAACTTGTTCCAAAGATGGCTTAGCAAGAAACCAAACACCTTACCTGCTAGAGGTTTAGCTCGTGAAGTAGCAACAGAGAGACCTGGAATCAGTGTATTTTCATCCACTTCAATGCCAAGCAAATCCAAGTCTAAGGTAGCACCAAACACAAACTTGTCCTCAAAGTCTGAGATCTCCTCTCTAACAGCTGAGTAAGGTAATTGAACAAATGCCCATTTCTCCCCAAACAAGTTCTCCGGAAGATTCATTGGAAATGGATTGTCTAGAGACAGAAGAGGCAATGATCCCTTTTGGAAACCAGGGTGACGCGTGTACACAGTGTCATAACGTTCTTGCAACCACAGAAACAGAGACAAACACTGTAATGCAGAAATTTTAGTTTTGTTAATCACCTTGTTCCAAATCCTAACATAGAAAAACACATATACACAAAAACTGTTACTCACCCGTTTACTAGGCACTGCCTTAATGGCAAGCTCTTTGCAAGCTTTTGTTATAATGGTTTGCATCTGTGACCTGCAAAACCAACTTCAACCATTAGATTACATTCAAGAGAGAAAAAAAAAAAGCTTTTTAAGTTGAGTGTTTCGCACCTGAAGAAGCGAATCCTCTCAGGAAGAGGAACACCCAAGTCTTCAGTGATGGTAACAATGGCGTCTTTGAGGGTAACACTATTAATAACATTATTAGGAAAATATTTAGTGACTTGAAGAGAGAGCGAAGCATCACAAACCACAAGCTCCCAAATCTTTTTCCCTCTGGAATCAAGGATAGGCCTCGAGCAAAAATCCAATTCCCACTCTTTGATGTTATCCGCATCGGATTCAGGATCCAGATAACTCAGCTCTGACGTTGGATCATCTTCCTCTACTTCATTTGATACCTCTTGCTCTTTAGTAATCGACAGTGAGCTCTCAGGTAACGACCTGGAGACGAAACGGTAGCGTTTCAACAGGGTACCGGAAGAGAAGAGATGATGATGGGTTTTGATGGGTTTAGTAAAAGAAGAGGACTTGGGGATTCTGGGAAGTGATGGTGTTTGGATTCGAGTGGTGTTGAAGCCTAACGTCGCCATTGTAAAGGTAGAAGCTTTACAAGAAGAAGAAGAAGAAGAAGAAGAAGCAATTGATTTATCCGTTTCGGTTACTCCTTCCTCATCCACAAAGATATTTTAATAATAAAAAATAATATTTTTATTTTTGTTTGGCTCTGTTTTTTTTTTTTTTTGTGGTCACTTATATAAATTGGAAAAAAACTTACAAAACAAAGCTTCGTTTGTGAATTGAAGATGATGAGGAATGGTGTTGAGCTACTGGTGAAACGAGTTTCAGCGATATCTCAACGCTCAGTTTCTTCTAGCTTCCAAGTTCTTCCTCAATTTTGCACATCTTCTTCTTCTTCTTCTTCTTCTGAGTCACCCAGCTCCAAGCTCTTCATCGGAGGTTCGATTTGAGTTAGTTAGTATTATAAAAAAAAGTACCCACATTTACATATTTAGATGATAAAATTACGATTTTGATTCCCGTATTGTATGCAGGATTGTCGTGGTCTGTAGATGAACAATCTCTCAAAGACGCTTTCTCTTCCTTTGGTGAGGTTGCAGAAGGTAATAATTGTCATTTATAAACTCTTCCAGGTGTTCGATGAAATGTCTGAATGAGTCTTTGATTATAACTTTTGGGTATTTTTGGATTTATCTGATCATTTGTAAGATGTGTTTATAGGATTTAGCTTGATGAGCTCTTTATTCTCTCATCTGAGTTCTATTTATGTGACAGTGAAGAGCTTGAATTGTAATCCTATTTGGATTCTTTAATGTGTCAAATATGAACGTATTCTCAGTTAGGATTGCATACGACAAAGGAAGTGGGAGATCAAGAGGATTTGGTTTTGTTGATTTTGCAGAGAAAGACAATGCTCTATCTGCTAAACACGCCATGGATGGAAAGGTAAAACAGCAAGCATGCGAAAAGATTTGTGTTGCTATTGCTGCAGGATGGTTTCTTAAGTGATTCTCTCTGTTACAGGGATTATTGGGTCGGCCACTGAGGATAAGTTTTGCCCTTGAAAGAGTGCGTGGTGGTCCTGTTGTTGTCCCACGTTTTGGGAAATCAAAAAGAGACAGATGAAGAGTCTTCAAGTGATGATGGAAGCATCTTGTAGAGATCTTTCAAAGACTCTTAGTCGAATGACAAAAGACAGCATTCTTGTAGAAGCTTGTGGTTGAGTCTTTTGTTTAGTTGTAATCTCCAAATCTATAAACTATCATATAAATATCATGTAGTGTGAAAGGTTTTGCTTTGCATCATACAATAATGGAGCAAAGATAGAAAACTGTTTGAGAAATGATTTTACAAAAGAAGAGTAGCTTATGACTTGTACTAAATAGCTACTCAGTCGTGTGTTGGATTTGGATGTACCAAGGATTGTGGAAGACAGTGAATGAAGAAACACTTGGTTTATTGATGATGAAGAAGAAAGAATAGGAATTTGGGGAAGAGGTCCCATAAGGTTTGGTCTCAGGTCATAGGCATTGGTTTGTTCTCTAAAAAGGATCTGAAAAGAATAAAGGCTTGACGTGGACGGTGTAGAGGCACTTCATGACCAGCTCCTGCTACTGTTACTAATGTAAGCCCTTTGTACACTTGACTCCACCCACCTACCTACAAATTACAATACAATGCCCCTCAAATCAATTTCTGAATCTTATGCATAGACACTAACATGAGAAAGGTCCAATTTTTCACCTTGCCATGATCGTACCATGGGTACCAGTTTGTGATGGTTGTTAGCTTCAGTGCATCAATAGAGTATCGGGTAGCGGTTATAGGAACGACCGCATCTGTATCCCCACTGCATATTATGTAGGGAGAGGGAGACTGATCAAGCAATCTTTATTTGTAATCAGGACTGTACAATATACTGCTCTTATCTGTAAACATTCATTAAGGAAACATCACAAAGTTGGTACCTGAAAACCCATATTTTGAGACCTGCAGTAATCAATTCTCTGTATATAGGAAGCATAGACAGAGGAGAATCTTCCCAATAATTTCCCACAATGTCACTGCAAGAGAAAAAAAAACTCAATGATTCAATCAGGTTTATGCCTTTAAATACAACCAGAATTGAAACTTTGTTTTCAACTGACCTGCATGCTTTCCAAGGGTAAGGTAAGCGAGTGACATTTGCGTGGAGAGCCTTCTGAACTTCCACGCGATTAAAGTACACATTTGAATATCTCTCTGAACAAGGATCATAAGCCCTTGACATCCATGGCTGAGATATGGATACAAAGTTGTAGCATATTACCTCATAGAAACAAACAAGAAGACCAACCGGAAAATGCTTTAGGATGTGTGAAACTTACATAGCGACCCTTTAAGAAGCTCTTAAGTTGTACAGTATTGTTGCAAGGTTTGGTGAAAATGCTATATGGATCGATATTTCCTTGCTCTAATTCGGCATTTCTCAGAGCCTCCATACACTGTAGTGTAGGATGCTGAGATGATACTGAGTAACACGCTGTCTTTAGCTGGTGATAAGTGGAATCTGATATGAGACCATGATTCCACCAATATTCAAATGTTCCTATATAATCATGATAGTCATCTGTAACAGCATTTCCCACCTGAATAAGCAGACTTTTAAAAATCCCAAAGTTTACTATCTTGTCAAAAAGTCTGAGTTTTGTACAATCATTACCATAAAACCTTTGAGGTTTATAGCCGGGTTCTTGAAACCCTTGTTTCTTTCATGGACAAGTTTAGACAACTGAGGAACAAAATGACCTATTCAAGAGAGAGAGTCAAAGAGTAAGTATCAGGTATCATCTGTAATTGAATTGATGTGAGAGCTTGAAGGAGAAAAAGTGAAACCTGCATAGCTTTCTCCAATAATATAAAAGTCTCTATGTTTGTATTGTGGAAACCTCTCAAACCAGTTGACAAGAAATCTATACGAGTCTTCAGCTACAGATTCATCAAGACAAGAAATCAATTAGAGTTCAAGAAAGCCTGATGATTAAAGTTAATAAAAACCAGAAAAATAGATTAAAAGAGCAGAACCTGTTCTCTGATCACCGGTTGTGTAAAGATCTGAGCTTGTGTTTGAATATGAGAAACCAACTCCAGCTGGAGACTCCAAGAATAGCAGGTTTGCCACTGAGAGAAGATACAGAGAGAGAGAACAAATCTGAATCCGGAATCAAGAAGAGCAACTTATAATGGTTAAGAGATTCAGAAAAAAAGATCTTACATTTATTCCAAGCATAAAGTTTTGGATGAAGAGTTTTGCCATCAGACCCAACACGAAAAGGACCAATTTCTTCAGCACCACCATAAGCAACAGAAGAACAACCAGGGCCACCATTGAGCCACAGGACCAAAGGTCTAGACTTTGGGTCACGGGTCAACGGAGACTCCACCAACCAGTAGAACAAAGCTCTTCCACGTTCTTCATTCACTGTGACATAGCCTGAGTACTGTCTAAAATCTACATTACTAGGTTGTCCAGGCAACTTACTGATTCTGTCTCTCAGCTGCTCTTCCACATAAGAAGAAGCACAACATGAACTTGAAGCAGAGATTGCGAGTAAGAGGATGATTAGAAGGAAAGATTGGTCCATGGATCAGATCTAAGAGAGTTAGATCTGGTGGAACTCTGGATTCCTCACGACTTGGAGAGAGTGAGTGTAAGAAACATTTAATTGTTCTCGAAGTCAAACTTACAGTTACTTAACAGAACAGCTAGCGCACTACTCTACTGCTGTCTTGTCTTCAGACTGGACAGACAGTGAAAAAGCTAATAAAGACAGATAATAAAATTCTGTTCGTGACTACTAATTTTAATATTAAGGCTATGTAGTTACTTTTAATCTAATTAATTAATTAATTTTTATAGAATGTCATTAATAATAGTTTTTTTCCCTCTTACTTTTACGTTTTTTAAAAAAATTTGCTTATTTTGTTATAAAAGGAGACTTAGAAATATATTCAACTGTAATTTCTTCAATCTATGGTGAAACTAGTACTAGATTGTCAACATAATTGCTTTACTACAATAGTTTCAACTAGAGTCTGCTACTAAATAATAAATATGCATCCAAATTAGAAAGAAAAAAAAAACATTATCATGTTGGAGTAGTGAAAGAGAGGGAAAAAAGTGAACTTTTTTGTTGTGGTGCTTAAAAAATAAAAAGGAACTTTTTACTTTACAGTCTTTGATATTTTACCCCCAATCCTAAGTTCTAAATCCTAACCATTCTTGGATAGGCTTTTTATCCATCCGACAATTTACAGGTCTGACATGGGCATGCCTGATTTTTTCTTGAGGCTAGAATTTTATTGTCTTTTTCAAAAAGAATTCGCATTTTTTTGACAGAGTAATCCAAAATTTGACTCCTTTTTGTTTGATCATTATCGATGTAAATGGAGTATAAACAACAGTTATATGGTTTTGCGCGCAGAAGCTGGATATCACTTGTTTCCCACTTACACAATCACACTCACTACTACTGTATAAACAACAGTTATTTACCACTGAAATCGTTGTTAAAATTAACCAGTGATCGAATTATTTTACATAGGGACATATGAATCTTAAATCATATTTTAAACTAGTGTAATTAAAAAGAGTTAAAAATATGAGGCTATTAGAACATTATTTAGTTAAAAAGGGGTGAAATCGAAAAGAAAGAAAAAGGTAAGGACCCCAAAAGAAAAAGAGAATACTTTGTGGCCTGGCGCCTGAGGATGTGTGAAACTAGTGTAATCAAACTAAATAATATTCTAATCTATGTATCCTAATTTCATATGTTTTTAAGTACATGCTTATTTTGTAAGTACATGCTTATTTTGTAAGTTCACCTAAACATTTAAAATCTAATTGTTTGAGGCAAAGATAAGTTTTTTTTAAGATTACAATTTAGATTGGCCGTACGGTGGATATTTGATTATCCTGATTCCGCCAATTAAAACAGATTATATCCTAATTCCGCCAATCAAAACACATTATCCTAATTCCGCCAATTAGAATACTAATAAGAGATTTTCGTATCTAAATTGTTGATAAGATAATACTAATCCATATAGATTCTCTATATAATCAAAAGAAACTGAAACTCGATAAAAAAAATAGTTCAAAAAACATAGTCGACTTCACCATGAAACTCTACAAATCTCCGACTAAGCTATCGAGCAATCAACAAGCGGATATGAAACAAATGCAACTGAAATTCCATGCAGCAAAGCTTCTCCCTTTCCGCGGGCAGAAGAGAAAAGGTTTAGTATGATTTACTCTTTTCATTATCATACTTATGTGTGTTTTCCCCTAGAACACTATTTATTTAAAAGGGGTGAAATCGAAAAGAAATAAAAAGGTAAGGACCTCAAAATAAAAAAAGAGAATACTTGTGGCCTGGCGCCTGAGGTATCGACAAAAAAGTATCTCTCCGGCTGATACAGTTCGTCGTCAGTTTCCAAACCTTTAATTTTGTATAATTTTTTGATTAATTTTATAATTAAATTTTCACAACTGTATTAGGGCTGACAGTTTTGATCTTCAAAGTTCAAACCCCATCTCGATTCCTTAATTTTCTTTTGAGAAAAAAAACCCTAAAATTCTATGATTTTGTTTCTCCTGAATTTTCCCTCGTAAAAATAAAATAAAAATGGAGTCTTGAGTAGGTAATTTTTGTTTTGGGTGCATTCTCAGAGATGGCGAAACAGATGACGTCATCCCAGTTCCACAAATCAAAGACTCTCGACAACAAATATGTGAGCTTTTTCTCCGCAATTCTGGGTTTTTAGCTTTTGGTCTAGCAAATTTGAAATTGGAATTGTGGGGTTTGATTAAATTGATTGAAGTCACTCAAAGGTTTGTGCTTTTTTGTTGAGGGGCAGATGCTGGGAGATGAAATTGGTAAAGGAGCTTATGGTCGAGTTTATATAGGATTAGACCTGGAGAATGGAGACTTTGTTGCTATTAAACAAGTCTCTTTAGAAAATATTGCTCAAGAGGATCTTAACACCATTATGGTTTGTTGTTTACTTTCCTTTTTATTTCTGTTCTAAATGTAATCTCAGTATCACTGACTCTGAATCCTGTTTTTGTTGTGGGGGTCAATTTCATCAGCAAGAAATCGATCTCCTAAAGGTACCTTCTTTCTTCCATATCGTGCAGTTATCCCAACTTACACATTCTTTATAACCTTTCTAAGATGATGTGTCAATGCAGAACTTGAACCATAAAAACATTGTCAAGTATCTTGGATCATTGAAGACAAAGACTCACCTTCACATTATTCTGGAGTAAGTCATATTCTTGTATTTTATTTTGGTCCACTCTGGACTACCGTCTGGAAACTCATGTCCAATTATGTGTGTTGCAGATATGTTGAGAATGGCTCTCTCGCAAACATTATTAAACCAAATAAATTTGGACCTTTCCCTGAGTCGTTGGTGACTGTTTACATTGCACAGGTCCGTATATATCTTTTTTTCTAGTTGAGTTAAGTTTCTTGAAACACTTGTGGACTGACTAGTGAATACAGGTCTTGGAAGGTTTAGTATATCTGCATGAGCAGGGTGTCATACATCGTGATATCAAGGGTGCTAATATTTTGACAACGAAGGAGGTGTGTTTTTAGTTCAAGATCTGTTGTATTCTGAGATGGACAAGATTCTTCTTTGCTGTTAAATACTTGACTATCTCATACTTCAGGGACTTGTTAAGCTTGCTGACTTTGGAGTTGCCACTAAACTAAATGAGGCTGATTGTAACACTCACTCAGTGGTCGGAACTCCTTACTGGATGGCTCCTGAGGTACATCTTTGATAATATATTTATCTTCCTCCATCATATTCTGTATAGGTCAAATATTCGTATGTAATTTCTAAAATTGGACTTTGTTCTGACAAAAGGATGTTGTTTTCTCCTTTAAAAAACGTATAACTGATTATGTGTGGACTGACGGATACTCAAACTTTGTTTTAGGTTATTGAATTGTCAGGAGTTTGTGCTGCTTCTGACATTTGGAGTGTTGGATGCACTATTATTGAACTTTTGACATGTGTACCTCCTTACTATGATCTGCAACCCATGCCAGCCCTCTACCGCATTGTTCAGGTTTTGCCATCATTTACGAGTTTGCTTTAAGTTAATTAAATTTAGGTTTCTCTTCCTTCCCTATTCGTATTCTTCCTTGTTTTAAATCACTTCCTTCCTGCAATAATGCAATAGCTGTTAGCAATCACTTTAAACTATTCCTTTTCTGGTTTTGTTTCAGGATGATACCCCTCCTATTCCCGATAGTCTTTCTCCCGATATTACAGACTTCCTACGTCTGTGCTTCAAGAAGGTATAGCTTGATACAATATTGTTTAATAACTCTACCTACGGAAACCTAGGCATTTTGATTTATCTAATATCCAGTATGTACATCTTATTTGTATCTTGCATATTACAGGATTCCAGGCAGAGGCCTGATGCGAAGACACTTCTCTCTCACCCTTGGATACGGAACTCTAGACGAGCACTGCGATCATCACTTCGGCATAGTGGAACCATCAGGCTAGAACCTGTGTCTTTTACGTTAACTTGTGGAAGAATATTTCAAATTTTATTATCTATCTCCCCGTAGGGGTTCGTTACAAGTGTTCCTTGCTTTCATTAACCTGTATTTCTGTCTTTGGGCACTTCATCCTTTGCAGATATATTAAGGAACCTGGTTCAAGTTCAGAGAAGGATGATGAAGGTAGTCAAGAAGTAGCTGAAAGCCTTTCAGTAGAAAAAATGGGGGTGACAAAAACTGTAAGATTCATTAGCTCTTTCTATTATCAATTAATATTTTGGAGATGCCTAGAGATGAGCAGTATACTGCATTAAAAACAGAGATGAACTTTGCTAAAGCTACTGACCCAGTCCTTTTGTGTCCAGAACTCGAGAAGCAAATCACCTGTGGTAGGTGTGGCGAGTTTTAGGTCTGAGAAAGATCAATCTTCACCCGATCTTGGTGAAGAAAGAACGGATTCAGAAGATGGTGTTAATTCAGATCAAGTTCCTAAATTGTCTATCCACGATAAGTTTTCTCGTATTTCTTCAGATGCAAAGGAAACATCTCAAGATGTATTAGAGAATCATGAGAAATCGGAATGTGATGAACCTGGAAATCTTGAAAGGGAAGCTTCTGAAGGTAGAAGAACTACTATAGCAACAAAGCAGGTTGGAAAAGAATGTTCTATCCAGGGGGAGCAGTTATCGCATAGTTTTAGCCAAAAAGGTGAAGAGGGGCTTCGAAAGGTCAGTTGTGTTTTGTTAGTCATTCTTGCCCTAGTACTTATTTAGATTATATATGGTAAATCACGAGCGAGTATGCTGTGCTTTGTCTGTTGAATTAATTGATAAATTCTTTTTTCTTAACTGACAAAAACAAAACACTTTGCTGAGTTTGTACTGTAATAGATAACCTCTTTTTTTTTGTCGTTTTTTACTTTCAAGACTTCTATAATGAGCTATTTTTGTTTGTTGTTGGGCTTTGGTCTTGTACACTTCAAGATCTTATCGCAATACTTGCCCTTATTTTGTAGTAGATGCTTTATTTTAAGAAAAGTTTGTTTATTACTCTCGGGAAGGGTTGTTGATGGCTTGCAAACTGACTCGATCTGTTATGCTTGTTATTTCTATCTTAAAGGCTGCGAAGACTTCCTCTAGTTTTGGTGGGAGTGAACTGACTAGATTTAGTGATCCTCCTGGGGATGCTTCTTTGCATGATTTGTTTCATCCACTGGATAAAGTTCCTGAGGGAAAACCAAATGAAGCCTCAACATCAATGCCTACGACAAATGTGAACGAGGGTGATTCTCCTGTTGCAGATGGTGGAAAGAATGATCTGGCAACAAAATTGAGGGCTCGAATTGCTCAGAAGCAAATGGAGGGTGAAACGGGGAATTCACAAGATGGTGGTGATCTTTTCCGCTTGATGATGGGTGTTTTGAAAGATGATGTTATTGACATTGATGGCTTGGTATGCTCTGTCTCAAGTATGCAGGTTTGATAATTCAAGTAGTATGCTGTTAACATATATTCATATCTTGTTTCTCAGGTATTTGATGAAAAATCGCCCGCGGAAAATCTTTTTCCTCTGCAGGTATTCTGCAAATTTAAATCCTGAGCTTTTAGCCATCTTTGATCATAAATATCATGATAATGCTACTTGACCAACCCACTCCTTACTCTGAGAATGATAATTAGGGGTTGGAAAGCAAACCAAGGCTTCTCAACTCAATTTTAGTAGTTATCTATTGTTGTGTGAATTTAGTTCTCAGTAATTAAATGGTAAGTTTTTATAGGCAGTCGAGTTCAGCAGATTGGTGAGCTCCTTAAGGCCAGATGAATCAGAAGATGCAATTGTAACTTCTTGTCAGAAACTTGTTGCCATGTTTCGTCAGAGACCTGGGCAGAAGGCAGTATTTGTGACACAGCATGGTTTCCTCCCTCTAATGGATCTACTTGATATTCCTAAATCTCGCGTACGTTAGTTGTAACCAATCAGGTTTTTTTTGTTGTCTTTCATCATCAGTAGTTAGCTTATGCTTGTGAATCTTTTTTGGTGTTTTCAGGTAATACATGCCATGCTGCAGCTGATAAACGAAATCATAAATGATAACACCGATTTCCTGGAAAATGCTTGTCTTGTTGGCCTCGTAAGTCTTACTCTCCATTTGATAGCTGACTTGATGAATCACCAGTAGTTCCTTGGTATAGTTCGGTGGAATCGACAATCAAAGGCTCCTGTCTACATTTTTATCTTAAATGTCGAACAGCATTTCAACAGCTAATACCTTGTTGGGAAAACTCGTAGATAAATTAATCCCTAAAACTATATGAAAAGTTCGGTGTCGTTACATTATCACCTAAGTTTTCACGATGTTCTCAAATAGACAAAAAAAATCCCATGAAAGTTGACTATTCCTTGTGAAATGGCAGATTCCTGTGGTAATGAGTTTTGCTGGTTCTGAGAGGGGTCGTACTCGAGAAATTCGTAAGGAAGCAGCGTACTTCTTGCAGCAGCTTTGTCAGTCAAGGTTACGAGTCATCAAATACATATTAATTTGCTTCACCTTTTCTGTAAGTCATATAGTTGATTTGGTAGCTTCTTTACAGCTCCTTAACGTTGCAAATGTTCATAGCTTGTCGTGGAATACCTGTTTTGGTGGGCTTTCTTGAAGCAGATTATGCCAAACACAGGTGGGTACAGTTTACGGTCTTCTTACAGTGTCTGGACTACTTTCAATTATATAAAGAACTGAAATATATCCAGTATTTCGTCAGAAGGACTTGGAATTTATCCCACGCAGTGATTCCTGGGTTATTACCATTCCCAGCAGCATCTGATTTTGTATTTAAACCTGTTGTCCTGCCTAATTTATGTGATGTGTGTTTCTTATTTTGAAAACGGCTGATGCATTTCTAACTAGCTGATTTAGCTCTTCTCTCTTTAATCAAGTCTGTTTCTTTTCGCTCTTTATGTGCTACTAAGTTCTACTGATTTGAGCTTCTTCTGTCCAGGGAGATGGTACACTTAGCTATTGATGGGATGTGGCAGGTATTTAAACTCAAAAGATCCACCCCGAGAAATGATTTCTGCCGTATAGCAGCAAAGAATGGAATTCTTCTTAGGCTAGTCAACACTCTTTATAGCTTGAGTGAGGCAACTCAACTGGCTTCTATGTCAGGGGACGCATTGATTGCGGATGGTCAAACTCCACGAGCACGCTCTGGTCAACTTGACCCTAACAATCCTATTTTTAGTCAGCGGGAAACTTCACCTAGATTAAGCAGTGTGGGTGGTGAAGAGCCTTCTCATGCCTTGATTTCAAAATCTCGAAGGTCAGATGTCCATCAACCAGATGGTGATAGGCCTAGATTAAGCAGTGTTTCCCCAGATGCCACAGAAGATGTTGTAAAACAACATAGGTTATCTCTCTCTGCCAATAGAACATCAACTGATAAGCTTCAGAAAATGGCGGAAGGTGCGTCTAATGGTTTTCCTGTTACTCAGCCAGATCAAGTTCGACCTTTGCTTAGCTTGTTGGACAAAGAACCCCCTTCAAGAAACCTCTCTGGTCAACTGGATTATGTAAAGCATATCACTGGCATAGAGAGACATGGAAGTAGACTGCCTCTTTTGCATGCGTCAAACGAAAAGAAAACCAATGGAGACCTAGATCTTTTAATGGCCGAATTTGCAGGTAATTTAAAATTTTTGTATTGAAGAAGACTGTTCATATTGTAAGCACATACGTATATGATTTTTTCGCTTGTGCCGTATCATTACATTGTTTCTTCAGAAGTCTCTGGACGTGGAAAAGAAAACGGAAATCTTGATAGTATGCCTAGATATTCCAGTAACATGATGACTAAGAAGGTTATGGCTATTGAAAGAGTCGCTTCTACGTGTGGGATTGCATCTCAGACAGCATCTGGTGTACTGTCAGGTTCGGGTGTTCTAAATGCTAGACCTGGAAGTAACACATCATCTGGTTCACTTGCCCATACGCTGAGTGCAGATGTTGCAAGGGAATACTTGGAGAAAGTGGCTGATCTGCTTCTTGAATTTGCTCGAGCTGATACATCAGTTAAATCATACATGTGCAGCCAAAGCTTACTCAGTCGTCTGTTCCTGATGTTCAACCGTGTTGAACCTCCTATTCTGTTAAAGGTACTTCAAATTATTACGAAGTTCCTACTTTTTTTTCTCCAGCAGTGCTTCATATAATGTTTCCGTTTTCTCTTTGGCCAAGCTTGGATTTGTGGTTTAGAGGATCTTCAGGTTGCATGTTTATAACGCCTTTTATTTTTCCAGATACTGGAGTGCACCAATCACTTATCCACTGATCCAAATTGCTTGGAGAATCTTCAGCGTGCAGATGCAATTAGGCTCTTGATCCCAAACCTTGAGCTTAAGGATGGGCCTCTTGTTAATCAGATCCATCACGAGGTTACCTTCTTGACTTGTATGGAGATAGCCTCTGTCTGTTAGGTTATAACTTGTTGTCCAGTATGCTGTTTGAAATATTGAAGTTTCGACTCTTGTTCTAGTTCTTATATCATTCGTTGTTGCTTTTAGTCAATTTAACTCAAACCAACGTTTGTAAAATTGTTTAGGTACTTAGTGCACTGTTCAACCTCTGTAAGATAAACAAGAGGAGGCAGGAACAAGCGGCTGAAAATGGAATTATTCCGCACCTGATGCTTTTCATCATGTCGGATTGTCCTCTAAAACAATATGCATTGCCACTACTATGTGATATGGCTCATGCATCTCGGAATTCTAGAGAGCAGCTAAGGGCCCACGGCGGTCTGGATGTTTACCTGAGTTTACTCGATGATGAATATTGGTCAGTNAGATACTGGAGTGCACCAATCACTTATCGACGGATCCCAATTGCTTGGAGAATCTTCAGCGTGCAGATGCAATTAGGCTCTTGATCCCCAACCTTGAGCTTAAGGATGGGCCTCTTGTTAATCAGATCCATCACGAGGTTACCTTCTTGACTTGCATGGAGATAGCCTCTGTCTGTCGGTTATAACTTGTTGTCTAGTATGCTGTTTGAAATATTGAAGTTTGGACTCTTGTTCTAGTTCTTATATCATTCGTTGTTGCTTTTAGTCAATTTAACTCAAACCAACGTTTGTAAAATTGTGTAGGTACTTAGTGCCCTGTTCAACCTCTGTAAGATAAACAAGAGGAGGCAGGAACAAGCGGCTGAAAATGGAATCATTCCGCACCTGATGCTTTTCATCGTGTCGGATTGTCCTCTAAAACAATATGCATTGCCACTACTATGTGATATGGCTCATGCATCTCGGAATTCTAGAGAGCAGCTAAGGGCCCACGGCGGTCTGGATGTTTACCTGAGTTTACTCGATGATGAATATTGGTCAGTGATAGCCTTGGATTCAATTGCTGTTTGCTTGGCGCAAGACATTGACCACAAGGTGGAGCAGGCATTTCTCAAGAAAGATGCAATTCAGAAATTAGTTAACTTCTTCCAGAACTGCCCAGAGAGGCATTTTGTGCACATATTGGAGCCATTCTTGAAGATTATCACGTATGTATCTCTTTTCTTTTGAATAGGTTATCTATCTTTTCAAAATTAGTTAGAACTATGAGTGAAGTTGCCACTTGTTAAATCCTTTGATGCTGAATGTGTTATATCTCCTCTAGTATGGACTAATCCTTCTCTTTGTTGAATCCAGGAAATCACCTGATATCAACAAGACATTAGCATTAAATGGATTGACGCCATTACTTATTTCAAGACTAGACCATCAAGATGCGATTGCTCGACTTAACCTCCTGAAACTAATTAAGGTAACGGGTATAGTTTGATTATCCAAGTCCTCGCTTATCTTTGTTCTGGGTGTTGAGTGTTTGGTTTTGCCGATCATTGGAAACAGGCTGTTTACGAGAAGCATCCAAAGCCAAAACAGCTGATCGTAGAGAATGATCTTCCTCAGAAATTGCAGAATCTGATAGAAGAACGACGCGATGGACAACGTTCAGGAGGCCAAGTTCTAGTGAAGCAAATGGCTACATCTCTCCTGAAAGCACTTCACATCAACACCGTCTTGTGAGTGTACATTCATTAATTCCCATTTTTGTAGGAACTCACCCAGCAAAGTGTATATCACCTTCCCTTTGCAACAACAGATTTGTAATTGTTAAGGTTGTGTGTCTCTCTAGTGTTTTTTACGTCTCGAGAGATGCCAACACTTACTGGTTTTTGTAGTATATTCCTCCGTAGAACTTTTTGGAGGAATGACTTTTTTTTGGTGATATGATTTCATTTAATCATATAATGAATGAAAATGCATTATGTCTTTGCTTCTTAATAGATTTTTTTTTTAGAATTAGGACCAACGTCAAATATTTCAGAAATCAATCACATTTTGTTTCACTTCTAACCAAGATCAAATCCCCTAATTGTATAACCCTTACAATCCCACTTTATCAATTGTCTCCATAAAAACCTACTTCAAACATGGACTATATATATACAAAAATTAAGACCAAATTTCGAGTACATATAGAAATAGACTGATATCGATCCGTGAATACTAAGTTTTTTATAGTGGGGATCAATTGCAAAGAGGAAAAACGTTTCCTAGGGTGTTCAACCTCACATTGGAGCAAGAAGCTTTGGAGACATCTTGTTGGGTTTGGTCGACCAATTCAACGTTTTGCATTGAAATTCCTCGACATGGGATGCTCTTGCTGCACGCAAAGTTCACAGCTACCGGTCTTGAGCTCGTCCCTTGTATGTTTTTGTACAACACATTGCTCACTTGCACGGCCGATTTCTGCCAAGTGTTCCATCTCAGTATTATTATTACTGATTATAACTCTAGTTGTGTTGAAAACATTTGTTATATTATTTGATGTGAATTTCGTCTTTATTTTGTTTCATACCTGTTCGGGGCATGATTCAACACGATCGCAGTAGTCCTGGTTGATGATTATTGGGTTTGTAACGTTTTTCATTATGATGTTTTGGAATATGATGTTCTTTGCCATTCCACGTCCTCCCTGATATATACATTAATAATAATACTCATATTTTTTCTTTTCTTTTTCATAGTAATAATTATTTTTATAAAACAAAAGATAATTGATAATTTACCTGCCAAGTCTTGATTCTTACACCATTAGTGGTTCCTATAAGAGTCGCTTTGTTGACTACCACATTTGAAACATATGCTTCTGAGTTATCTGCTCCCAAACTTCCAATGCTATTTTCATGTAAAAAACAAGACACCAAAAAAAATTATTAGTGATTCCAAATAAAAATGCTTGTGCTAGAACGCTTAACACCATTTAAAAACTTTGCATTTATCGTTTTAGTAGATATTTTAATAGCTCTAGGCAACATATGGTTTTGAGCATGCATCATATATCCTTTTCTCATTAAAATAAAATAAAAGATGGGCATATTTTTACAATTCTCTGATCGAAGTTGATAAAGATTAGTTGATAGTTTTCCAACAAATATAATACAGAATGTTGCACATAGTATGATGCTTAAAATAAGATAAAAACAAAAAAATTAGGTGAAATTAGGGAGAGAGATGGTTAGACCTGATTCCATGACCCGGCCCGCATGTAATGCCTGTCGCTCTCACATTCTCTGACCCACTCACTATCGATATACAATCATCACCTTCATCACCAAAAACAAACACATTACTATTTATTATCCACCAAATAAACAACAATATTTCTAGAGTGAGAGAGATTAATGTAGGAATTGAAATAAGTAACAATCCTCTCTCAGCTTCAATAAATGTTGACTTCAATTAAGTGTTGATACAACAATATATGTTTAATAAGTAAAATATAAACAGAACAAACGTTCAGACCTTTTGTAACCCATATTTAATTAATTCACTAATTTGCATGCGAATGTCAAGACAGCATTTTATATTAAGTTGGTTCATTAATAATTACCAGTACGGATGATAGAGTCTTGAATTAAGATATTGCGAGTTCCGCTAACGTGAATGCCATCGGTGTTAGGACTGTCGCCCGGAGATGTGAGCATAAGATGCAAAGCCTTCACGTTATGGCAGTCTTGAAACGTCAAATGCATTTGCTGTGCGTTTTCCAACCTAATGTTACTTACTCTCAAGTTGTTACACTCCACAAACGTAACCGCCTGCCCCATTAATAATTTTCAATACATTAGTTACATTTCTTTAATAGAGCTCCATTGTATATTTATTAGAACTGAATTTAGGGGGCGTTTGAGGTTCCTACCGTTGGAGCTCCCAGGCACGGCTGTTTCACAAAATAAATTTAGTTAGTCGATTTATATACTTTTAATTAAGGGTTTCTCTTAAGACATTGATCCAAATAGAGAAGAACTTACAAGCTCAGGGTTGATTTTGCAAGATTTTGGCCACCAAATATGTCCATTACCGTCGATGCGGCCACCTCCTTCAACACGAAGGTTATCCACATTTTCAAACACAATCCAGTGCCTACGTTCCCTGTAGTCTGATGGATTTTCCCATGCCTCAATCATTCCGTAGATCTAAACTCACACATAACAAATTATAATTAAGATGTAGAAGAAACATTATACGATAAGAATTTAATTATGCCTATATACTAGCTGCATTGGTTTTTATCATACCTTAAAAACAATCAAGGATGATTCACATGGACCGGAGAAATTGGCCGGTTTAAGCATGTATTTTCTATTATTCGGAACCACGATGTAAACTATTCCGGTCGACGAACAAGCTGATTGCCAAGCTTTCGTGAACGCCTACGGTTCAAATATATATTTTAATTTACGTTGATCGTAAATATTGTTGTGGAAATCAATATAATATGGATGAAAAGGGTATACCTGAGAATCGTCGTTTCCATTGGCTTTAGCACCAAAAGAGTTGACGTTAAAAGCTTGAGGAGAAGATCTAGGAGCATAACCATGGTGATTTTTCGTATGACTGCTACGTGTAATGTGACCATGTAGATGACTGGTTTCGTAATAAACATCGGAAGACATGAAAGGATCAGCATCTCTATGATTGAATGGGTAGCTGCTGAAACAAGAAGGGAGAAACGTTAAGAAAAATGCTGATAAGATTATGAACTTTTCATACATTTTTTTTTGTTGAGTGAGTTCTCTCAAAGTTAGATTAAAATTGGGTTTGACGTATAAAGAATAATTGAGGGAAAGAGAAGAGTGAATGATGTATCATGGAGAATGCAAAAGGGTTTATATTTATAGACATGGGAAAGAGAGAGAGAGGATAATTAAGAGCATTTCCACTGTTTAGATACTCTATCAATATGTTGTTTGACTCCAAACAAAAAAAAATCTATAAGTTTAAGATTAATATTTTATAGTATTATTTATTTGGAAATTTGACTAATAAAATCTCATTAATTAGTTTTAAAAAATATCAATTTACTTTTTAAAATTGGTAATTGGATTAGTTTGTTTAATTATATCAAATTACATGGATAAAAGATATTTAGATAAAAGAATATTGTTTTCATAATTTTTGGGGTTCTCATAATTTTTGGATAAAAGAATATTGTTTTCAATTTCTTCTTTATTTGTAGGTGTATACTAGTTAAAATTACTTGATAAGAGATATTTAGATATGCACATCTTATTTGTCATTCGGTAAAAAACCAGCAGGAAATGTTTGTTATAATTCCTCATTTGGCACAAGGAAGTTTATTTTATTCTATTAATCACTACAAGAAAATATTGGGATTTTGACTGTGGATTTTCTGCATTAATGAAGCCACTTTAAAGACATTTACCTTGACGAATAATAAATATATAAAATGAACTTTTATATTAAAGACATTCGTTTTTTTTTCTCATCAATTAGATCAAAAATTTTAACAGTTATACAAAGAAGATCGTTTTACAAAAAAAAAGAGAAAAAAAACAAATTTAAACAAAATCTTCGAACTTTGCTCTTTTATTAAGACGAGTTAGAAATAGACGGGGGTTTATGGCATAGTGGTCCAAAATTCTTCGTGTAGTTCCCACTTTGATTGGTTCTAACTCCCATCGTGGGAGGGAAGAAAGTGGCTATGTGACAATTAGCCTAAAAGACAAAAGAAATGAGAAAAATAAGTTCTTAACTTTTTTTTGCTCTGTGATATATTCTTCAGTTTTTTTTTTAATGAAGTCATGGCGTTACGCCCTGTACCACGTACTCGTCGTAAAGCATTACTTTACATCCTCATAGAATTGAGTTCACCATTTTGTTGGTTGGATCGGTTTAGCAGTTGGACTAAAGATATCGAGGTTTCTAAAAGTCTTGGTTTGTTCTTCGATTTCCCGTATTTCTAGACCTCTGTTTACATACTAATTAGATCGTGTTGTAGGTCTAGTATGTTTGTTACAGTATGTATATTGTTAGCAAACGTCTTATTTTATTTATACTGCGTAAAATTAAAGTAGTGGATTTAATTGTTAACCTAATGGTTTGACATTAACCAGGACAAATTGCACCAGTCTAACCCGTAATAATACACTTATGGTATATGTGTTTGGTAAAAATCCCCTTAAAAATTCTTATGTGATGGGAAAAGATTGGCTAAAAATTTGAAAATTTTGGTCATATCCCAACATACATGGGTAAGAGAAAAGAAAAAACATCTAAAGAGCTTTATTAAACAATTAATCTGAAAACGGAAGAGCTAATCTCGGCCTAGATGAAGAAGTAAGTATTGACTTTGGCTTTGAATTAGGTTATCTGCAAATAACTGAAATATAAGTCTCAAGTAAAAGCAGTTTTGTTGGTTAAAGCTTTAACTTCAACTTTTGTTAGATATGTCTTCAACCCAACCTTTAACATATTCAAACTTCTTATAATGATTTTCTTCGTCTTAGATAACTCGAAAGACCCAAACTTGCGGTCAATTTGAAACGAAATACTTTGAACTGTTTCTCTTCAATAGTGTTGCACGTATTGTGGTCGGATTAGTACTAATGTGTTTCGGTAAGAAACCAAATTCTCGTATTTATCTTTTTCCGTATTATTTCGGTGGAAAATATTGTCCGAGCACCAAAATGGATTCAGTTCCGACTTTCCAACTATACAGTTATATTGCAAAAAATATATATTGAGAAACCATCAAAATCTGAGACACGGTCCTGTTTTGATGACCATAATTGTACATTATTTACGTTGAGCCCCGAAAAAATATGTTAGAATGTTTTAGAAAAAGAAAGCAACAATGCATGCATGTTGTTATATCGGTGCATAGTGTGAATCAACATATAGTGAAAGTAGGCGGAGCTAACAGAAAAGGACACAAGATGGATAATTGGTAAATGATGTCAAAGGTTAAGTTAGAGAAGGTTTAGATTGTTGCATCATTGCATGGAATGGGGTCTTGCGTGTAACTTTGATTTTTTACTCTTTGTTGCGTTAGGTGATAGTATATCTACATATTCCTCCACATTTCGGATAAAGGGTTGGGTAATAGCGGGTATGGGTCGGTATGGGAAAGGTAATTCGAGTTTCTAAATCTGTTATCGGACAAGATGGGTTGAGTTGTTGAGGTATCGGCCTATCGGGTAATAAGAATCGTTATATTAATTAGTAAAATCTCTATCCAAATTTTAAGTAATTTTGGTTGATTTAATTTAAGTTACAAATCTAAAATAGTTTTAGATGATTTTTCAAAATTTTAATTACGCAAACATGCATGCGTGATTCATGCATGTATGCTAGATTTCTCCCATTTATATTCTAATTTATACATTTTCTGTTTGATGTAATGTATTATCATAAAATAATTTCATTGACCCTTATCGGATTATTTTTTTGGTTGATTCGAATTAATCTGGTATATACGGATAGGTTTAGATTATGCAAACCGATTAAAAGCCAATGAATTTGAATCCTTATAGGAATTATAGCCAATGGACACAAACCTAATGGAAACCTGGCAGTTATAAAATGATATTTTGGGGAGATCCTTCCTAGCTACAACAGGAGAAGTCCTAGGCATGGGAGAAGGCATAATGTCAATTGAATCAGGCGATATAAACACTTTTTTAAAAAGTCTCGTGTAGCCAAAAGCATATGCAGGAGCCCTACTGCCCTAGACGCATGTCCCCAACCACCATTTTCGATCCTGTCTCACTAGTCTTTTACATTAGTTTCTAAACATGACTGACTGTTCCCAATTAAATTTGCATCTACTTTTTAACAGTACCTTTTAGAGAAAGCCCAAACAAACTCATTTAGCTTAGGTTTTTTAGACATCTCTTTCACACAAAAAGTTCTGCATATTCTATATACATCTTAGATGAGATTCCTAATGAGTATCCCCATTCAAGGCAACGCTACGCAAAATACACATATATTGGCCTTGGTTTTTCATTAAACTGAAGATGGTTATATATTCATCCAAAAGACTAAATGGATATCATTATTATCAGCTACAGATTATAGCCCTCTTATTATACTCTCTGTTTCTTAAGATGCTGTCTCATGTCTCCTTACTACTGATATAAGGCAAATCTATACGACGTCAGAAAAAAAAAAAAAAAAAAAAAAGGGATAATATACAATCCAAACAAAAATTAAAAATCAATAAAAGTATTCAAGCCATATGTAAATCAAGAAAAGAGGCTATCTAAACTCTTCTTCTTTTTTTTTGTTAAAGAATGCTATGTGAACTTATTTTAAAATTTATTAGCATTGGCTTTGAGCTTGGCTTGTAGAGGAGCACCAGAAAACCTCACATCTCTGTACTAATACCCAATCCACCTACAAGTCAACTTGTTCCAACGTATTTAAAAATCAATTTGAAAATAAAATAAAACGAAAACTAGAAACATGTTCTGTTGTTTAATGCTTAGTTAATTCTAAAGAGTGAAAAATATAAAAATTGGACGAAAGGTAAAGAATAAGATATACACAAGTCACCCATCTGCTGTACACGTACTTTCTTTCACGTTTGAAGAAACGCAGTACAAAAGAATAACAACAACAACCAAAAAAGGGTCAGAGAGTATTGAACTTTTTAGTTACAAAAGAATCGATTTTTTTATTTTTTTTTTCTACTTAGAAGAATTGGTTGAATAACATAATAAATTTACAAATATATCTATAGAGAAAAGTAAACAAAAAATTCTAACAAAAAAAAGAATAACCTCAAACTTTGTTGGGCCTTGGCGTGCAAGTTAGATGACTGTTCTCTCAAGTGTCTTCTTCAACGAAGACCCTGAAGATGAAATCCCTGAAACGTCGTGCGTATTGCTTTGGATCAACTGCTGAGATTGATGTCGGATCATACTGCATTGATTTGTAGGCATGTTCAAGCTTCTTGCTTATGTCGTAGTCTTGTAGAATGTCTATTACACCAAAGTAGAGAATCACATCATAAAATTCACCAGTTGGATCCCCAACAAGCTGATTCTCACAGTCACTTCTTCTCACTGTTCTTTCAACTCTTGCTGGCATGTTTATACCCAATTTTATTGATGCTAGCCTGGAAAAAACATATCATTAAAGAAGAACCACACTTTGTGTTATAAAACCCTTTTTTTTTTTTACGTTTTTTGCGATATAAACATTGAATTTATGGTTCTTTACTTGCTGGCATCAAGAAGAAACCGGTCCATTTCTCCCCGGGAGAGACGAGCGTTTCCACCATCAGAGTTTCCTGCTTAAAGATGATGAAGTTGCTTCAATCAAGCTTTAAGATGGAATTTTCGAAAATTGAGTTAAAGATTTGACAAGATTTTACCGGTTGGGGTTCGAGCACCGGAAGTAGGAGTGGCAGAGTCTTTAAATGCAGCTTCTCGAAAGTGAAGACCAACCAAGAGACTATAATCCATGATTCTCTCTTGTTCAAGGAATTCACAGTCTCTGTCCACTTGCCTGGTAAAAAAAAAACAAATACTCAGAATTTGGGATTAATAATGAAAGAAAGCAAAAAGAGATATAAGTAATGAATCAGTCACCTGCAAAATTCTTGGAACCAGTTCTTTTGCAATCGGAATGCAAAATTTAGATCAAGATCTTTAAGAGTCGTGTTTGGATCGATTTCAGACTCTGGTTTAGTAGTAAGACGGCCATGAGAGGATCCTTTGAGGTCAAACCGCCTATGGATGGAGTGACCAGTACAGAATAGATTACCCATTATCACAAATCGAACCTGCAGGCAAAAGTATACTCTCATTAGTACATCCAAACTGAGAATGCTAACAAAAACAATGCAGAGACATGAATACAAAAAGGGGTATGGACCTTTTTCTGTGCAGTGCCAGTCAATTTCACGCAATGAAGACCGAAGAACTTGGTAACTAAAGTGTTTTCACATGCCCTGACATGATTGTAGTAAGCTGGGAGCATCCTTATAAGAACCTGTCAAGGGAAAAAAAACAAAGACATCAGTGAATCCTACTTAATAATCAGAATGATGCGGTTTAAAAAATTCAGCTCTTACTTTAGTTTCTGCCTTCTTCATAGTCTTGATCATGTAGCGGTCATCGTTGGTCAAGTAGAAAAAGCTTCCACTTTTCCCTGGAGATGATAGCTCCCTAAGAGCATCATTCCCACAAATAGATAACATATAATCTGCTGCGTCGACACTAAACAGTTTCCGCAGAGTCCTACACAAACACACAACATTTTCATCTGTTTTCTTAAAATACCACAAGAGAAGAAATCAAAAGGTAAGAGAGACTCAAACCTGAAAACCACAGGACAATAATCCTTCCATTTGAACTCACAAGACTGGTGTGGAGGAGTGTATTTTGATCCTTCAGATGGGAACTTCGTCCAAAGTTTTTCCTTTGGATCAAACGCAGAAGCCTTCAAATCAAGAGAAGTCGCTGGTGCTGGTCTTCCAACAGAATGTCTTCCCAACAAAAAAAAAACAACACTCCACATCAAACAAATAACAAAGCGAAAAAAACACAAATAGATAGTTTCGGTTTTTACCTAATTCCGAGCTGCAAGTTAAGCATGAGTTCATAATTCTTGTGACCTTTGGAGATAGTTTGTCCTTGTTTCTTAGCAGGTTGTATTCTCAAAGGCCCTAATGAGGATCTATTACTCTCTGCATTATCATCTAACTGAAGATAACCAGAACCATTATTCCTCAACTCCATTTCACCATTACTTACCCTTCCATCAACCGATCTCCTCCTGGGCCTCTCACTGTTCTTGGTCCTGTTCCCACTACTACTCTGCTCAGAAGAACCATACCAAACAGGCATCTTCTGAGACGGCAAAACCGGGATCCTCTGACAAGTAGAAACCACACATTCACTCAAATCAGCATAGAACACTTGTTGTGGCTGCCAATCAAAATTCCCTGAAGAAGTAGAAGGGTAATAAGTCCCGTTCTGTTCTTTAGGATCTTTGCTCCAAACACCAACGTAGAAACTCCCATCAGACCAACGGAAAGTTCCATTGCCTTTAGGAGCACCGTCTTCCCAAGAACCATCGTAACGGTTCCCGTTGCTCCAAATCATGGTACCGTTACCATTCATCAACGCATTCTTCCATTGTCCAATGTAATGATTCTCGTTCTTCCATTGATACCTACCGTGTCCATCTTGTAAACCTCTCCTCCATTCTCCATCGTAGCAATCACCGTTGACGTAACTTTTCGTTCCTTGCCCATGTCTCAGATTCATAACCCATGACCCTCTATACAAGTCTCCAGAAGAATCAATATAAGTACCTACCAAAACAAAAAAATAAAAATCAAAACTTTATGATTCAGATGAAACAACGATTCGGGTAGGGAATTGTAAAAAGTTGTTAACCTTTGCCGTCCATGTAACCGTTTTTGAAATCGCCTTCGTAGGTGGCACCACTAGGCCAACTGAAACGACCTTTACCCATGGTTTTGCCTCTACACCATTCTCCGACATACATACAACCATCGGTCCAAAGGTATTTGCCATGGCCGTGAGGGAGATTATCACGCCATTGTCCTGTGTAGAAATCACCGCTTGGTAAAGCTTTCTCGGCGTGGTAAGACTCACCAGTTGGTCTGCTGTAATCGTCGGCGTCATCTGCGTGTGCTACCGACATTTCTATATTCTCCTGCTTCTTCTTCTTCTTCCTACGAAATTTCACTTTTTTATTTAAAAAATCTATTTTTTTTTTTCTTTCTTTCTTTCTTCACATTGTCTTGTTGGATTCTACGTTTCTCTCTTTCGTCGTTCCTCCATAGCTTAGATCGCCGAGCCGCATATTTTGGTGGGTCTTTCAGAAATTATCGGATTTTCAATGGAGGAAAATGTAGTATAGCCAAGGACGACGAGAACATAGATAGATAGAGAGAGATAGAGAGAGAGAGAGAGAGAGAGATAAAGGAGATGTCTTTTTTTGGGAATGGCGTGGGGAAACGAAGAGCAACAGAAGAGAAGAGAAGAGGAAATTGAAAACGAGGAGGGAAAAAGAAAAGAAAAAAAAAGAGGGAAGATTGAGAAATGTTGTTGGTGGTGTGTGATGATGGATGAATCTCTCTATCGAGAGAGAGAGAAATTGTAAAAGTTTGGTAATGGCCATTGTTATTGGAGCTCCGCGTTTGATTCCTAAAGCGACTACCAAACCAGACATCTGGAGGGACTCTCGCATAGATGCGACGTGGTTACCTTGTCAATTTGCTTACGTCATTTCCTTTTTCAAATTACAATAAATAAAAATAATAATAATAATGAGAACGAACTTCCCCACGGAAACCAAATTAGTCAAATTCCAAACATAAAATATGATACGGTTATAGTTTCTTTTTTTGTTTAAAATTATCCTAGTCAATGGAGTCCCTTCTTTTATGCTCAATCTGACTCAACTCTTGTATACTTAAAACTTCTTTTGTTGATTGATCATTTCTTTGATTTTTTTTCCCCCTAATAATAATGAAAGTCATACTTTTCAATCATTCAAATAAACAACACAAATTGACAGCTACAAACTAGGTTTAATATGTTTATAGTTTAAGTTGATAGTAAAGACAAGTGATTTTAGTGGGGGTGGGTAATTCATTTTTAAAAAAGAGTTAGTGCTTTGCTTTTCACTCAACAAACAAACTTTTTGTGTGCCTTAATCTTAAAAGAGTGATCGATTGCGACTGTTTTGAAAAAGGAAAAAGTTTGGAGAGAAGTTAAACATGTATAAATTTCTATTATCTAGTCGTCCAAGGAAATCATTTCTAACTGGTTTGTCCAAGGAAAATGTACTATTTTTCGAGCTGTCTTAACAATTTACGTAGAAGCTGATCTTTTTTTTTTTTGTATAATGACCATTGACCAACCTCATAAAGAAAGAAAAAAAGATGTCCACCTGAAACAAGCAAGAACCCACACACCTTCTTCAAAAAGCTTATTGCAATCTCCACTTATACGCTATCCAATGCATCACTCGGCAATTCATCTTTGTTCTTTCCAGGAACCATTCTTTCTGTTGCTAGTCTCTCCTCTAGAGCTCTTGCCCCTCTTTCTCTGCAATTACATCTTTTTGAGTTATAACAAGTTTTTTTTTTGCCTTTTCTAGAACCGAATATACAAGTTTTCTCAGGATTTGGTTCAATACAAACTACTCATAATCATAGTCTCTTAAGTCCTACATTCTGATAAAAATCACTTTTTCTTAGAATCGAATGAATAAAATCATTCGTTATCTCGTTTTGCATTATGTAGATCCTAGAGGATGTCAAGCCAAAAAAAGGTGTATACTCATATTTGAAGACATAAACTGCACTAACCCCCATAGAGCTGGGGATTCAGTAAGAATGTAAGATTGCTACATCTAAAGTCTAAATAAACTGCCATTGAACTATAACAGGAAAGAGGGGAAAAAAAGAAAAGGAAACAATTTTACCTCCTTCTGGATGCTTCAGCAGAATCGGAACCTGGCAATGGTGCACCACTGGTAGCATAATCATGGTCTTCACTGGTGACATTTGATCGTCCACAAAGCATCCGGTGAAAGATTGAGGCTATAGGGTCAATTATAGGCCTGCATTTCATTTGGAAAAACAAAATTACCAACAACATATGAGGCATGAATTGATTTGTCGGCAAACTCGAAAGTGTAGTTAAAAAATGTAGAAATATTCTTTACCTGAGTAATTCAGGAAAGAAAGAGGAGAATGCAAAGTCATCACTTGGATCACCTCTGAGCTTTGTTTCTGGTCTCCTCTGCAGGTACCTGAGGTATAACCAGCCCATATATGTACCAAATATCAAAGTGGGAAGGTATGCTGCTGAATCTAGTGTAAAGAAGCTTGAGGCTATTGACAGAATTAGCATAATTGAGGGCAACCACTGCACACAAAAACCAGAGGCAAGAATAGGATGTGAGAACTTCTTCGACCAGCCGAAGTTAAAGTAAGCAAAATGACATAGTTTTATTCATTTCTTATTAGAAAGTAAGAGATTACCTTTGCTTTTATCTTTAACAGCAATACCTCCTGGTCAGGTATTATCTGCTTTATCCCGACAAGAAGGCCTGCCAAGACACCATGAAAACCTGCAAAGGGCATATATCTAGCAAGGAGAAAACAGAGAACACATTATTATACTGAGGAAAAATATGAAATATAACTAAGAATAGAGTAGTCATCATATACAGTGGTAAAGAGTGAACTTAACCGAGCAGGGAAGCAAACGAGTTATAATAATTTACAGCGTGGAGGATCACAGACTCTATTTTCATTATGAATAAACAGACAGACACTTAGTGAGTATGTATAGGATGGTGGAGTACTTACAGGTAGATTTCCAGCCTCGTGATGTAGTATAAAGCAATGGCTGTAACGAAAACACAGAGATACGTAAGGAAGTTCACCACAAAGATGAACTTAAGGAACTCCTTGGATCCCCAGACGGGCTCCAGGAACTTTCCCATAAAGAGGAGAGAAACGGTGCTGAAGACAACCTGCAACATTGCAAAACAGTCACTCATTCATTCAAGTACTATTAGATGAGAAAACTGGATTTGGATAGGAACAAGTTGAACATACCCCATATACTGATAGTTCAAAATAGCCGCTTGTAATCAGATTCCAGGCAAAAGGAATAGTCCTATAGTGAACAAGAGTTAGAAGTCATTCGAATCACTGGAATTCACAATTTTCAAGGAGCATCACATTGTTCTCACGCTGGAATTTGAATAATACTACCATGCGAGCATCAAATTCGCATCCTAAGTAATATACTTATAACTGATTTTAACATATATAAAACCCTAATTTCTTCAAAACAGTGAATCAGGAATTAGAATCGCGCGGAGTAGAACAAAATGCATTCAGTAGCAAAATCGTAACCCTAGAATTTGAAATAAGATTGAGAAGGAGAGAAAGACGGAAGTACCTCGCCGGAATGAGAGCAAGGTAAGGGATGGTAGCAGGAATGAACTGAACAACGAGGTGTCCCACAACAAGTACCAGAGCAAGTCCTTTGCAGAGCTTAGTGAAAGTGGTGAACATACTCGTTCCCTGAACACACAATGTAAGACGATTAAGACGATTAGTAAGATCAGAGACGACGGTTTCCAAAAAAATCGAAAAACAAAGAAAACGCAAAAAGATCTCAGAGCCGATTTCGTAGATCTACTATAATAACCGTACCGGAGAACTCATGTCGCCGGAGGACTTGAGCGAGAGAGAGTGTAAAACAACAAATCTGACGATAGATCTCGCCGATGCAGCTCAAACCGGAGATTATTTTCTCCTTTAATTCTCCCTCAATTGGTAATTTATATACTTATATATATGTTATTAATTAAATTATATACATATCTACATTATTATTATATGTTTGTTACTTTGTTCACACTTTACAACAATAACAAAAAAAAAATAACATTTTTACTATTAACACCAAACATACATGATTAGTGTGTTATCATTGAAAAATCTTGATTTGCTTTTCATACTAATGTAGAAACTAGGATTGGTTCTGAAGAATGATCAATCAAATTATGGTTTTTTTATACATAGGTTTTGAGGTGGATCAAGAAGAAAAAGTATTAGCATCTCTTCACTATTAAATTCAAAAACAAAACAAACAAAAAAGAAAAGTGAGGGAAGAAAGGAGGATATATATATATCATTGAGTGAGAGGAAGACATTCAAGCTGGATCTCAAGTACACCTCTCTCCACATTTTGAAGCCTAAGTGAAATGTCTTGTCTCACTTTCCCTTCTTCAAGTGAGATTATCCCATCACTCACCAATGTGTTCTCTTTGCTCGCCACCCAACTTCCCAGCTGCATTGGTTCTTTTATGCTCGATGACTCGTAAGCTTTTGCTGCACTCACCAATGGTTGTATGTCTATCTCTGCCTCTCCCATGAAATCATCTGTCGAGAATGTATCCTTGTCGTACACTAGCTGCAAATTTTTTACATATCAAAAGATTTTGGTATATACTCTGTTCAGTCGAGTTTGTTAACGGCT
The DNA here is from genome assembly GCF_000633955.1 of Camelina sativa. Classification (NCBI taxonomy): domain Eukaryota; kingdom Viridiplantae; phylum Streptophyta; class Magnoliopsida; order Brassicales; family Brassicaceae; genus Camelina; species Camelina sativa. Next base: position 3,262,405 of record NC_025699.1, on the reverse strand, counting down.
AAAAATGTTTATGATATTTCTGTTCTTACCACTTTGAGAGGAGGCATGGGCTCAGGTATCGAAAGCATTAGCGTCTCATTCCACACAGGGTTCAAGTTGTTCTTGATCACCCGTGTTTTTACCGACTATAACAAACAAACAATCATGAGAGGTTAAGTAAAAATCATACAAGTTGTCTAGTAGAGATATGGCAGAGAGCTCACTTGTTGGCCAAGAGCAAGGATAACATAAGGATCGCTGGTCATCACGTCTCGAACCGCAAGATTGGTTCCTTTAACCACATTAACCTTAATTAATCCCACAAACTCAATCATGCCTGCCTGTAAAGTAAAACACCCACAAAATTAACGTTAGCAACATTTATTAGCCAAACATGTAACGTTGTGTATGTGTTCAGTAGTTGTTACCATGGAATTGCTCTTCTTTGGTCCTTTGTGATCAGATTCTCTTCTTCCCCAGCTATTCCTAAATGCATGACCAATACGGTTTTTTGTAGAACGGTGGTTTGCTGAACATAAAGACGGTGGTGAAGTAGCTATTCTGCTAGGCTGTTGATAAGGGCACAAAGCACCATCCTTTGGATCCATAAACTGGTGCATCTCATATTTTTTTCTGCAGGTTTAAAGATATAACGACAAGAACATTATTATACAAACATAACATTATAACAAACTGTAAGTAAAAAATGTCACCTGATGAAATCATTGCGTTCCTCATTAGTAGAGTCTGGTTTGGGTTTCTTTGACTGGTCGATGTTGCAAGCTTCGTATCTCTCGTTCACTGTGGTGTTTCCACCGTACCCTACAAGCATGTCAACTTGATCATCTGTCCAATCGTCTAGTTTTACTGACAGAACCTGCGATGATCGGTCAATCAAAGTTATCGATTTAAAGGCTACAAACACAGAAGCAGAGAAAACAAGATTGGTAATGGAAAAGAAAGTACCTTAGATATATGAACTCCAAGACTTCTGTGTACACCAGAACACTTAATGCAGATAAATACACCGAGACTCAACGACCTAAAACGAGATGAAATGAATCAATCCAATCCATCAAAAGAAGATGTACAGAACCACACAACAAGTAATTAATCAAACTTACACCCATTTTGGTTCAGGAGAGCCACAGTCAGCACAATATTTATTCCCAGGTTGCTTCAGCAACTTCTCTAACCGATCTCGAGGATCTGAAAAACAAAACATGTCACCAACTAACACTAACATATATCTTAAGAAAAGTTCCATATCCAAAAAAAAATAAGAATCACCAGAAGGAGATGTTTGCAAATCCATGTGAGGAGTCCATCTGGGTGTCTCTGAACATAAAAGTTCATATAAGCAAGCATGCGACCCTATAAAACAAACAAAAGCCAAGATTTAAAACCATTTACACGTTTAAAAAGTTGGGGGTAAGGGGATAATAGATGAAAGGATTGTGTTGGAATTTACCTGAAACTTCAACAACAGGTTCGACATTTTCTTGGCCGAGAGACATTTCGAATCAGAGCCGAGACAATATAGTGAAGAACACAGGAATGCTCAAAAAAGCCGTGACCATTCAAACAACATTATTCCCAAGAATCAAGACAACATCGTCCCCTAAGGAGCCATTGCATTTTTTAAAAACAAGGAGAATCTGAATCCATCATCACCAGAGAAAACAAAACAATATAACTTGATTTGCACCACACAAAGCAAAAGTTTTATCAAAAAAAAATCATTCCTTGACAAATTACCTTAAATAAAGGGGCTAATATGAAATTCCAAACCCATCAAAGCCTCGCTCAAATTTCAATTTCTTGGAAGAAGAACCTAAAAACTCTAAAGATGAGTTGACATCGACATCTTTGCTTTTCTTTTTCTTTCTTTTTTGTTGAGAAGAGGGAGAAAAAGTAAGGTTGGGTGTAACGACCACGAAGGGTAAAAACCTAAAAACGATGAAACATAAANAAAAAAGCCGTGGCCATTCAAACAACATTATTCCCAAGAATCAAGACAACATCCCCAAAGGAGCCATTGGATTTTTTAAAACAAGGAGAATCTGAATCCATCACCAGAAAACAAAACATAAACTTAATTTGCACCAAACAAAGCAAAAGTTTTTCAAAGATTCGTTCTTTGAGAAATACCTTAAACAAAGGGGCTAATATGAAATTACAAACCCATCAAAGCCTCGTTCCAATTTCAATTTCAATGTCTTGGAAGAACCTAAAAACTCTAAAAGATCAGTTGATTCTTTTATTTTTTGGGGGAAGAGGGAGAAAAAGTAAGGTTGGGTGTAACGACCACGGAGGCCTATAAACGATGAAACATAAAAACAGAATTACGGAAGGATTTTGGAAGAAAATTGTCTGAAAAGTTGCATCATCATCCTGCAGACAAAGGAGATTGAGAAGCCTATGATTAGTTGTGTTTTTTGTTTTTTTATTTGTCGGCCAGAGAGAGATTGAAAAAAAAAAAAAAAAAAAAGAGGATTTTCGATTTTGTGATTTTCAATTTTGTGAAAATATTGTAGTTGACACGTCATTATAACAAATTATCACAACATTTTTCCTTTTTCCCTTACCAAACAACCTTATTAAAATCTCTTAAATTTAGAAACACATTAAAGTTGTGATTGCCTCTGCAAATAAACCAATAACATGCATTGGTTTGGTACATTTGTTTACCAATAAATATTGAACTTATTTTAATGAGTTCTAAGTTTTGGATTTGGCTCATATCAGTAGTAGTAGTTGCCTCATCATTGTCATATTGCCCAATCTAACTAAAAAACAAAACTTAATTTTGAATATAATAAGAACTGAGAAAGTCGCATAGCTTTCCCACCCTCAACTAACTCATGCCTCCATCTTAGTTGTTCGACAATATTAAACACAAAATAAAAGCCATAGCTGATACCAAAAGGTCCAAAACACATTACAATATATAAGATATACAAACTAGTTATTAGTATAAGATAATATTTCATTTACAGCTTTTAAACATTGGTGACAAAGACAATAAAAGACAGAAGAAAAGAAAACTACCAGTAAATACTATTTAGTACAATGTAGATGTTACTTACCACTCATAATTTATACCGAATCCTGAGGAATTCCCAGTAATGGTTTAGCATATGATCATTAGGCTTCACGCGATTCCAATTCCCGTTACAGAATATAGCATACGCATCTGCTGCATACTTTCCAACGCCATGCAACTGAGTGACATGAGTCCAGCTCTCTTGAAGATACTCCAGAGATAACCGTTGAATCATTTTGGCTCTCTTCTTTTGCAGTCCAAGAGGTTTTATCAGACTCTCTATCTCCTTTTCTTCAACTTCTGTTGCAGTCTTTGCATCAGGACACAATGCGAACAAGTCTGATATCACTCCCCGTGTCTGCAATCACCTTTTAAAACAAATTCACTGACCAACCCACACAAAGCCTTTTCTTCTACCAAATTTCAACAAGACCAAAGCAATACATTTCATGGTTAATCAATTACTCGTCAAACCAAAAGACTGTAACTACTTCTTAATGACAAAACTAAACACATCCACTTAAACGAATTTGGTCTCAAATACTAATTAGTGTATCTATCTAAGTTCAGCAAAGATAAGGAGAGAGGAATGAGGACAAACCTGAGCACCAGATGTTTTGTTGAGAAGCATACATATAACTAGCACACGCCATGGATCATGCCAATGATCTTCTTGAAGTAGATTACATGGAGATCGTGGAGGCACCCATGTGTTATCAGGCGTTTTCCGCAGGTATGCCTCATCGGTCTTCTGAGAAAGCGAGAGTAAAGGACTCACAACCGGAGTTTTCCTCACCCTTGTTGACTTCTCCTTTTGTGATTCATCGATTCTAATTCCATCCGCAGGCACAACATCATGGAAATATCTTGAAACTTTCACAACCTTAAAATACTGACGCAAATCTCTTGGCTGTTCTGAATCAGCTGACGCCTGAAAATAACGCGAAACTCTTCGAACCTTAGCTTGAAGTTTTCTGCTTTCTCTCCTATAGTTTCTTCCACTTTGTGAAGCAACAATATCAGAACCACATTGTGAAATAGCTGATGCCTGGAAGTATGGAGAAACTCTTGGAACTTTGCTGCATCCTTTCCTACGTTTTCTTCTACTTTGAGAGCAAACACTATGAGAATCACACCCTACATTGGACTGTTGTGAATCAGTAGTAGATCCTTGGAAGTATGGAGAAACAAGATTATAACTAGAAGTTTCATTTCCAAAGTCATCCCTTTTCCTACTCCTCACACCCTTAAAAGCGAACCCAGAGAACAAATCATCCAAATTTCTACTACATGAAACAAAGCTATCGCTCTTATTACCCTTGTCGAGGCAACAAACATCATCACGATGACATTGAAGAAGCAAATTACTTCTGGTTTCAGTTTCATCAATGCAACCCAAATCTCGAATTCTTTCATCATCCTCCTTAAATAAACCAATCAAGCGATTCTCAACCATTACCTCGATAGTATCGGAGTCGGGTCTCCGACGAGTCATCATCACTGAAGTATCATCGTCCCTTCCAAGTCTTCGACCTCTCCTTCGCGTATACGTATAAATTACTGGAGGAACCATCTCAAATTTACAAATATATAATCTCCTCAATCTCTTTTAAGGAACCAAAACAGAGCACCCAATCTCTCTTCTTCGCCGATATTTTTGTTTTGTCTGTAAATTACCCTTTTTCGCCATTAGTGTCTGTAAAATTTATAAGTATTTTTTTGGTCAATTATATATATATATATATATATATTTTTTTTTTTTTTTTTTT
>NC_025699.1:3244237-3257420 GCF_000633955.1 Camelina sativa | reverse complement strand
TTTTTTTTTTTTTTTTTTTTGCCACCGAATTAAATTGCGCCATAAATAAATTAATCAAATTGGTGAAAGTGAAAACAAAAATAAATTTGGGATTTTTTATTTATTTATATATATATAGATTTTTTATAAAGAAATAGAAATAATTAGGGTTGAAAAACAAAAAGCAATTCACAGCCTCGTTTAATCCCTCCTGCGGTTTCGTTACCAAAGGTAAAATCCGTTTCTGAAGATTTGAGTGAATTTTTTATAAAAGTTTCACCTAGACTTTAGTCTGAATTACTCGAAATTACTACTAGTTGATATATATTTATAATTAGCTGATTTGGTTTTTTCGTGGCAGCAGTAATCATGGCTGATGAAAGTAATGTGATCAAAGAAGAAGTGAAGGATGAGCAAGATGTAATTTTGGCTTTTTACATTTTTTTGTTGTTGTGTCTATAAGAAGGGATCCTTGATTCCTATATAGTATTGCTTTTTGGAGGAGTCTTTCTTTAAGTCAATGCATCCTTTCAAGATTATTATTTTGTTTTGTTTCCTGATTGGAGAAGTTATAAATACAGATACTACGTAGGGTCTTTAATATTCTGCGAGAAAATAGTCCGGAGCTTGTTGGATTTTCGCTTCTTACAGTTATAATGCCACCACAAGTTCTTCTTGAAGGGACAAAGAAGACAATCTTTGTCAACTTTATGGACTATTGCAAGACGTACGTATGAACAAAGTCTCATATACACCATTTGTTATATATACCAGAACCTAGTGGTTTTTGATGTTTGTACGTATTTGGAATATGCTTAATTTTTTTCAGGATGCGTCGACAACCAGCTCATGTTAGGGCTTTCTTACTTGCTGAGTTGGGTACTAGTGATACACCTGATGCGCAGCAAAGGTTGGTTGTTAGGGGGAGACTTACATCCAAGAACTTTGAAGGGCTTTTACGGCGATATGTCTGTAAGTAACATACCCTTTAGTATATCGATCTCAAGGTTTGGATAGAATAATGTCAATTTTGGAGTAACGACATCCTTCTGTTGATTTCTTGAAGTGATTCCTAGTTGCGGTTATTTTCAGGTGGATACGTCGTGTGCTTTGATTGCAAAAGCACAAACACAACTTTCACCAGGGAGGTTCGTCTCTTCTTTGTGAGATGTGAACAGGTAAAAAAAAACTCTACCCAATTAGTTTCTCTTGCCTTTGGACACATTTCTGTTTTCTGACTCATATTCAAGAGAAATGGTCCTGAATGGGTGTTGCTCTTCTACACCTAATTCAGGATTTTGCCTACATTTTCTGATTAATATATATATTACGCAGTTAGAGTGATACAAAACTATTTTGGAGGCCTACTTTATTGCATCATCTTAATGTGATGCTGATATCTTTGCTTACACTGCCTTATAAAAAGCTCCTTTGGTTGAGCAAGAGAATCAGTAATTACCGTCTGAATACTAATCAAGAATTATCCAGTTTTGGTTCTGCTATTCTGAAATCTCTGTACCTATCTATATATACATCTACAAATATGAACTGATGGGGTTTGTTTTGGCAGTGTGGATCAGAACGATGTGCACCACAAATCCGCATGAACAGAACGTATCTTGGTCGCAGGAAGACTGGATATATTGGTAGCTCAAGTGAGTAGAACATTTTATGGAGTTGGTAAGGTCTTGCTTGTCTTCTTCTTATTCTCTAGCTTGCTTATGGCATTGACTTGTCTTTGAGTATGCTGAAGAATGTTATTCTCTATCACAGGTTTAATAATGAAAGGAAAAGAAACAAAAGACACAGATTAAAGTTGTGATTGCCTGTCCAAATAAGTCAAGAAAAAGGCATTAAGTTGTGTGTTTGGTTTACCCTTAAATATTGAACTTATTGTAATGAGTTCATAGTTTTGGTCCTTCTGGATTTGGCTCATAGCGGTAGTTGCCTCATCATTGACATTCTTTGAAGTATTATATCGTGGCTTGGTGCCCAATCTAACTAAGAATAAACTTAATTTTGAATATAAATAAAGAACTGAGAAAGTCGCATTGCTGAACTATCATCGTCCCTTTCAAGTCTCCGATCTCTTCTTCGTTGATACGTACATTATTAGAGGAACCATCTCAATTTACAAATAAAGTCAGCGCAATCTCTTAAGGAACTGAAACAGAGCACTTATCTCTCTTCTTACCATACTTGATACTTTTGTCTGTACATTATACACTCTTTTTTTCTTGATTGCGTTTTCCTAACCCTATATGTTTTTGTTTTATGAATTAAATTGCGGCCTAAACATTAAAATTAGGGATTTTTTATTTTATAAAAGTTGAAACAAAAAATATATAGGGTTAGGAAAACGCAATCAAGAAAACAAAAAGCTTCACAACCTCTTCGCTTGAGTTTCCCCGTTAAGACCAATCGGGTGCTGTTTCGTTACCAAAAAGGTTTGAGTTGCTTTTCAAAAGTTTCCGTTCTATTGTTAAAGATTATAATTGTAGTTTTAGACTCGGAATAAAAATTACTACTTATTATGTTTTTGGTAACGGAGTGACGGAGTCCATCTTCTCTTTTTTTTTTTTTAGATGTTCATACCAATTTTGTTGATATTTATAATATTTGATTTTGGTTTCTTAATGCTTTCCTTGGCAGTAATCATGGCTGATGAACCAAATGTGATCAAGGAAGAAGTGAAGGATGAGCAAGATGTAAGTTTGGTTTTCTACATTGTTTCTCTATATGAGATCCGTGATTCCTATTGTATTTGATAGATATTGCTTTGGAGGATTATTTATTTCCTAAACTGACAAATGCTTCTATAGTTATTTGATTTCTACTTGTTTTTCTCTGATTGTGAGTTACATGTACAGATTCTTCGTAAGGTCTTTAATATTCTGCGTNCTGTCCAAATAAGTCAAGAAAAAGGCATTAAGTTGTGTGTTTGGTTTACCCTTAAATATTGAACTTATTGTAATGAGTTCATAGTTTTGGTCCTTCTGGATTTGGCTCATAGCGGTAGTTGCCTCATCATTGACATTCTTTGAAGTATTATATCGTGGCTTGGTGCCCAATCTAACTAAGAATAAACTTAATTTTGAATATAAATAAAGAACTGAGAAAGTCGCATTGCTGAACTATCATCGTCCCTTTCAAGTCTCCGATCTCTTCTTCGTTGATACGTACATTATTAGAGGAACCATCTCAATTTACAAATAAAGTCAGCGCAATCTCTTAAGGAACTGAAACAGAGCACTTATCTCTCTTCTTACCATACTTGATACTTTTGTCTGTACATTATACACTCTTTTTTTCTTGATTGCGTTTTCCTAACCCTATATGTTTTTGTTTTATGAATTAAATTGCGGCCTAAACATTAAAATTAGGGATTTTTTATTTTATAAAAGTTGAAACAAAAAATATATAGGGTTAGGAAAACGCAATCAAGAAAACAAAAAGCTTCACAACCTCTTCGCTTGAGTTTCCCCGTTAAGACCAATCGGGTGCTGTTTCGTTACCAAAAAGGTTTGAGTTGCTTTTCAAAAGTTTCCGTTCTATTGTTAAAGATTATAATTGTAGTTTTAGACTCGGAATAAAAATTACTACTTATTATGTTTTTGGTAACGGAGTGACGGAGTCCATCTTCTCTTTTTTTTTTTTTAGATGTTCATACCAATTTTGTTGATATTTATAATATTTGATTTTGGTTTCTTAATGCTTTCCTTGGCAGTAATCATGGCTGATGAACCAAATGTGATCAAGGAAGAAGTGAAGGATGAGCAAGATGTAAGTTTGGTTTTCTACATTGTTTCTCTATATGAGATCCGTGATTCCTATTGTATTTGATAGATATTGCTTTGGAGGATTATTTATTTCCTAAACTGACAAATGCTTCTATAGTTATTTGATTTCTACTTGTTTTTCTCTGATTGTGAGTTACATGTACAGATTCTTCGTAAGGTCTTTAATATTCTGCGTGAAAATAGTCCGGAGCTTGTTGGAGTTTGCCTTCTTACAGTTATAAGGCCACCACAAATTCTTTTTGAAGGGACAGACAAAACAGTCTTTGTCAACTTTATGGACTATTGCAAGACGTATGAACACAAAGTCCCATAGTGGTTTTTTTGATGTTTGTATTTTGGAATACTTTACCACCGTTAAAACTTTTTCAGGATGAATCGACAACCAAATCATGTTAGAGCTTTCTTGTGTGCTGACATGAGCGCTAGGGGTACAATAGATATGCAGCAAAGGTTGGTCGTTAATAGGAGAGTTAAACCCAAGCGATTTAAAGGCAATATACTACGATATATCAGTAAGTATAACATTTCCACTAATCTCAAGATTTAGATTGCCGTAAAGGAATGTCATATATATATTTGGAGTAATAACATCCCTTGTGTTGATTTCTGAAAAGTGGTTTTAATTGCGGTTAATTTCAGCTGAGTACGTCATGTGTTGTGGTTGCAAGAGCACAGACACAATTCTTTCGAAGGAGAATCGTATCTTCTTTTTGATATGTGAAAAGGTAAAAAATCTACTGAGAAATATTTTTTCCAAAGTGAGCCTACATTATTTGATTTCAACAGTAAAATTTTAAACTATGTTGAAGCCTACGCTCTTTCTTGTCTTGCACTTGTTACCATGAAAACATATAATTTGATGGTTGCTGTTTATTTTACACATATTCAGGATTTTGCCTACACTAGTCTAATTAAATATTACGTAGTTAGAGTGATACAAAACTTATATGGAGGCCTACTTTATTGTGTCATCTTGATGTGATGCATTCTGGTATCTTGGCCTATACTACTACCTGATAAAAGCTCATTTGGTTGAACAATTGAATGAGTGATTACTGTCTTAGCCTTTCAAGAATTAATTATCCAGTTTTTTTTTTCTTTTGCACTTTTGCTATTCTGAAATCTCTGTTGTATCTATTTTCATATCTGAAAATATGAACTGATATATTGGCTTTGTTTTGGCAGTGTGGATCAAGAAGAATGACCAGCTGTACCATGATTTGTTTTGGTAGCTCAAGGCCTCAAGTGGGTAGAGAGTAGTTTCTTTGTACTTATAAAAGAGACACTAGAATATAACCCGTGCTAAAGCACGAGTTTAAATTTCTTTTGTTTATTATATAGTTTTTTTATTCAAAACATCATATATGTGATTATTTTATGTATTTAAAAAAATTGGATGGAATACTATGCCAAATCATATGATGAATATGAATTATAAAAATAACATATATTTTGTAAGATCTATTATAGTAGATCTAGATAATTAACCCGCGACATACCGCAAGTTAAGTTGTGTGATAAAAAATTAATTTATGTTTTTTATTTGATTTGTTTAGTGTTTAAAATTATACATTGTATTTCGATTGTTAATTTTATGACTTAACCTGTAGTATACCGCATATTAATGTAACATATGTTTGTCAAAATCATCTTAACCGTGAAAGCCTACAAAATAACATTATTCTAAACTTTAATTTAATCTGAGAAATCATATTTCCTGAAATTTTAACCTTTGCTCATATTTTTTCTTGGAATTATTTCATATTATAGTGACATATTATTGATTCGTGCTATAACAAATCAAATTAGAGTGTTTATAATTTTAAACTTTTTGATCTATCATATATTTATGATATTTTAAAAATATCAAATTAAAATATTTTAAAATATTTCAAATTTATTTATTTTAAAAGTTTAAAGTATATTAAACTATACAATTCAACAAAGAAATATATGAAATTGAATTTAAATATTCAAATTTGATCCGTTACTCAGTTAAAATTTTAGTTTAATAGATATTTTTTTTAAAGAATAATATTACTAAAGCTTAAATATTTTATGGATTGAACAATTTTTTGGGTATGAATAGGGTGTATTTCGGTGAATGAAAATGTCAATGATTTATACTAAAAGTTTGAAGGGGTTAAGATATTATTTTATTTTAATTAATTTTTGAGATTTTATTATATTTGTTTTTCTTTAATTGCCTAAAATATATATATGGCCTTGGTTGTTAGAGATTTTATTTCTTTTAAGTTGTATTATTCTTGGGATATTTTTTTTAAGTGTATCTCTGTATAAGTCAACCCATATAACATATTTTGTAACTAATGAATCAAATAATAACTATAACTTTATAACTTATAACTATTATATAGTCTACCAAAAAGAAGTTGTGTACTTCCGAAATATTAAATAGGGGATGTGTGTTTTTTTATTTCCAAGAACTAGCAATTTTCTGAAAAAAATTAAATCAATGACATTAGTTTAATTTAATTCAATAAATGACATCATTAAAGGAATATGATTCTCTTATTATAAAATTTTAGTGTGTTAAATTTTATAGTATATTGTATATTTTTTATAAATGTTATGGTCAAATTTTATTCTTAAACAAAACAAAACAACTAAAGTCATCTTAGCGCGCAGATAAGTCCATTTGTAGATAAGTCTATTTGTAGAAGACACCATCACACTCAGATCTAGTCCTAGTTTCTATATTAGGAATTTGGCTAATGGGTCGGTCAATTTTGGCCCAATTACGGAAAACAAAACAAAACAATTAATGCAGGGATTAGTAAGTTAAATATACCATTGGGTAAATAAATAAACCAATGACGTCTTCCACAAATTTGGTTCGAATTCGGTTAAGCCCGGTTTAGGAACAGGTCGGTGTTGTGGCTTTGTTCTTGTAGCGAAAGGCAAAATCGATCCACTCTGCAAGCAAAAAATAAAAACTCTTCCAAAGTCAAAAACCTTTATAAAGCGGCGGCGAGGGCAACCGCAATATTAATATTCCGACAGAGAAGAAGAAAGACACAGCTAAACGAATTGTCTCTCCAATCAAAAGAAAAAAAAAAAGATGGCGAAAGACAGCTGTTTGGCCAGAATCACTGCCGGAGTTGCCGTTGGTGGCGCAGTTGGTGGCGCTGTAGGTAAGCTTTTCTTTTTCGATTTCCTTTACATTCTGGAAATAAAAAAACCCTAAACCCTAAATTACAATCTAAATTCGCCTTTATATGTGTTTGATTCTATGGGAATTTTGGGTACGAAATATTTTTGGGTGTGGAGATGATATTGAACTTGTTTCGTTGTGTTTCAGGTGCTGTCTATGGAACTTACGAAGCGATTAGATTCAAGGTACGCTTTGTTAATTCGGGTTCTTTTCTTGAAAAAGTGAAACTCTTTATCACTCTTCCTCTTTGGATATGGCTTGATCAGTCGAAAACACACAGCACAGCTTAGTTTTGTGTTTTGTTTGCCTTCACTTTTGAGAAATTGAACTTATTTGACTTGTGCATCTATCTCACCGTTCTTGACAACTTTAATCAATTGTTTATGTGCAAACGCTTCAGTTATGATTGCTCTTGCTGTGTTTATTTGTGAGTTGGTTAGCATAGCAAGATCAATCTGAAAGCTTTTAGCGCTTTTTTTAAGTTAGATATGAAAGATGTCTAGAGTAGAGATTGCTCTTGTTGATACTTATGTCAACATTAACTGTTTGAGATTCATATCTCATTACTGCTTGATCCTCATGTGTTCCTTTTTTTTTTCTTCTTTTCCTGCAGGTTCCTGGGCTTATGAAGATTAGATACATTGGTCAAACTACCATTGGCAGTGCAGCAATTTTCGGGCTTTTTCTAGGTGCCGGCAGTTTGATACATTGTGGAAAAGGCTACTGAGTACTGATTCCCCCCTTACATTTGTTTAGCTCTAGAAGCTCTCTAAGTTTGTGTCTCTCAAATAGTTTCCTGGTGAAAGATTGGATTCTTTTTTTGAAAGATATTGAGTTTTTTTTCTTTATTGTTGAATAAGTATTGAATCAACTTATATGTTTCTGCTGCTCTCTGTGAATTTTCATCTCTCTTGGTTTTATCAGAAACAGCTTCTTTTTCTTTTGGCCTAAGATAATTTCGTTGATGATCCAAGGAGTTTAGTTTCTAGATAAAGCTTAGAAGAAAGTGGAGTAAAATGAGTATATTATACTTCAATCAAAAGATAATCTTTGTTTTTTAACCATATGTACAAAAAAAAAAAAAGAAGCTTTAAATAGTAGAGGTGGCTTGTTTGCACATACACTCAGGAACAGGATACTTTGTAACATCTCTTCCAGCTTTGCTAACCCTTAGTTCTGGCTGTCCTAGAGATTGTCTGTGTAATTTCTTTATCATCTTCTCAAACTCTGTTTTACTCATTGATGTATTCACAAAGTATGGGAGCATATGCCTTTTGTTTGGTGTTATGATCTTCTTGTGTCCTTCATAAGCTCTGTGCCCCTGAAAGATTAATTCAACACTCTTTATCTTAAGAATGTGTAAGTTGCACACTGGAAATCAGACTTTTCAAACAACAAAGACCTAAGAATGTGTACCTGAAGTGCATGGCCCATGTTCCCTCCATGAGATGCCATAAACACATCACTCTCTTTGCACACTATATAGTCGATTGCTGCCATTATCGAAGCTCGTTTTGCAAAAGGTTTGAGTTCAAGAGGCAACGCAATATCGTATTTGTTGTAGAGATTTGGGAATTCACTTGTTAGCGGTTTCAAAGCTTCCTTTCCGCCAAGTGGTTCCCCTCCCGCCCAATAGATCCTCGCATCTCTCGGTGCTCCAAGTGCTCTAAGCAGTCTGAAATCAACCGGTATACAAATTGAAAACCAATGTCTCTCTCAGCACTTGTAAGAAAACCGTAAGGGTCACTCATTTACCTTGTTACTTCCTTGGCATTTAATGGACAAAGACCAGCGAGTTTCCTCTCGTTAGATGTCATACTAGATTTGGCTGTTAAGAGCTCAGGCCGCTTAATCCTTTCTATGTTTACAATCTCATCAAACTTTGAGCTCAAACCAGAAAGGCAGCCAGTTCTAACCCACACATCTTTCTCCATACGAAGATGCAACGCAATGTAAGGCCCTTTGCTCCTCATCCTCTCTGCAAGCTTCTTCCCCATCTCCATAACCCATGGCGAAAACTTTAATGCTTCAAATGCTACCTGCAACACATTTCTTGTTCAAATGTGAATGAACAAAATCAAACTCTTTTTTAGCTTCCAAGTTAGAAACATACCTTACAACGGAGCTTCTGGAGATCAGTGGGCAAGTCTTTAGACAATCTTGAATCTAATCTCCTTAAAAGCAGAACTCCGTCCCTATTGAACTGCAGGATATAAGTATAAACCATTGAACATTGTTTCTCATTTGTTCAGCACTAAATGATCCAAGGGGTGTTGTATATGTGAGCTTACACGCTTTAGATAATGCGAACGGATCCATTGAGGGGAGGCGTTAAAGGGCATACCACCTTCTTCTGATGGTCTAGTCATTATTTTACTTGCGGGCAGCAACGAAACAATCTTCACATCATTTGCTAAAACACTCTTGAATTGCTCTAAATCAAATATATCTGAAAACTCACTGCAAAAAAGAAACATTCAGAATGACAGATGAATACAAAAATGAACATTCTTATGATATTACTGTTTACCTCTCGTCACCCCAAATGAGATTGATTTGTAATATCGGTACAACAAGAACAGCACCTAGAATCCTCGCAATCACAACCGCATCAACAATCTGAATCTTCTGCTGATTCAACCCACCAGAGACAACCACCATCAAATACTTTCTCCTCTCTCTAGCAATCTTCTTACTCTCTCTTCTGTATCCATTGCTGAACTCTAAGCATGGCTTGTAACCTAATCCATCAGGCTGTTTCCAGAACTCATTCTTATCACCATGTCCATTTCCATCAGAGGTGATCAAATTCAAATGTGATCGATCACCACCAAAGGTCTCATTTTTCTCAACACCCGTATCCAAAGATCGATCCTTGGCGTTTGAAATCTCAACCAGATGGGATTTAGGAGATACATTAGAATCCGAGCTTTGAAGTTGACTTTCGTGATCGTTGAAACCAAAAGGAGAAAGACAAAGACTAAGTCTTAATGATATCCCTAAAACAGTAAGTAAGAAGAGAGATAAAGACCAGAGCTTTGGGTTTCTTAGATTGAAGAATTTGCTTGTTGTTGTGTTCTTCTTCTTTGAAGATTTGTTATCGAGAAAAGAGTGTAAGGACGATGAGGAAACAGAGTTTATGATCTGAGCTGGAACTGAAATGTAGCAAACTTGCTTCTTACTATTGCTGCTTCTCGTCTTACATGTCCCCATCACAACAACTTTAAACAAGACGAGATGAGAGCTTTCGGTTACGGCGGGAACATAGAAGGATCGATTTTGTTACAAAACAGAGGACTGTGTTGTTAGTAGTAGTATTCTTTTGGGGTTGTTTCGTTTCCAAGAAGATTCTCATATGTTATTTTTTTTTAAACATTTGGTGGTATTATTCAATAATCGAACATTGGTTGGAGAAGATCTGTATTTTTTGGGTCAATTTTCAAAAAAATGCACCCAACAAGGCAACAAACACCCACGCAACAACTTTTAAAATTATATCAAACTGATTAAATAATAGACCAAAAATGTTTAGAAAGAGACACATTAATCTATTTAATATAAGCTTATCATATGAGACGACCTTAATTAGTAGTATATATCAGCAATTTGTTTCGCTAACGTAGGTAAGAAAAAACTGTATACTTAAAAAAAACATGTTATGTGAACTACTGAATTTTTAATACATCAAATATGATATGATATATAAGTTTTATGTAGCAATAAAGTTAGCATATCATTTTTTTTGTATCCATCGTATGTTAAATCTTAGTTGATTAAAAAATAAAATTGGTGAATGTTATAGAGATTTTATAAATGCTTGCAAAATTAATATTATATTTGTAAATTTGTTTCTTTCTTAATTGAATCTTTTTTATTTTTGGTTAAAATCTTTTTTATGCTTCTAAAAGATAATAATTTTGGCTGTGGAAAAGTAATTCTCTTAATTTGGTTGATGGTTTTGCTTGCAGCAAACTAGATAAAACAAATGAGCTGGGCCAATATATAAGATGTCACAGGCCCAAGATTAAGCTGATTGTGATCCAGCTGAAAAAGTTAGGTAGTTTAGTTTCAGAGATACTGGTGATTGTCGCATTATTGATAGATAATTCATCCCACCTATGTCTGAATTTTTAGTTCATTGCGTAATAAATGTATGAATTTTTAATTCATTGCATAATAATGAGCTAGCTTCACTTCCGATTACATCCAAACTTACCAGTGCAGTGGCAAATTTTTGGTGGAGTTCGGATGGTAGGACGGGTGGTATGCACTGGCTAGCCTGGGACAAGCTATGTTGCACCAAGCAGATGGGCGGTCTAGGTTTTCGGAATGTTGATGATTTCAACTCGGCTTTGTTGGCAAAACAATTATGGAGACTTATTGAATTTCCTTATTCACTGTTTGCCAGAGTTTTTAAAGGTAGGTATTATAGGAATTCGGATCCCATGGAACCGATTCGTTCTTACTCCCCTTCTTATGGATGGCGGAGTATAGTTTCAGCTCGCTCTCTGGTACAAAAAGGGCTTATTATACGGGTTGGTTCGGGAGAATCCATTTCAATATGGACTGATCCCTGGATACCAGCTCAATTCCCGAGACCAGCTATCAGCAAGAGCCCGTTTAAGGACCCTTCTCTTAAAATTTCACACTTAATTGATTGTCGGACGCGTTTGTGGCGGATGGATGTGCTCTCTGAGCACTTTGATCCAGTGGATGTTGAGTTGATAGGTGCATTACCTTTAGGAAGCTGCCCCAAGGATGATACCCTTGGTGGCATTTTACGAAAAATGGGAGGTATACAGTTAAGTCTGGTTATCATGCGGCGCGATTGNGGTATTATAGGAATTCGAATCCCATGGAACCGATTCGTTCTTACTCCCCTTCTTATGGATGGCGGAGTATAGTTTCAGCTTGCTCTCTGGTACAAAAAGGGCTTATTATACGGGTTGGTTCGGGAGAATCCATTTCAATATGGACTGATCCCTGGATACTAGCTCAATTCCCGAGACCAGCTATCAGCAAGGGCCCGTTTAAGGACCCTTCTCTTAAAATTTCACACTTAATTGATTGTCGGACGCGTTTGTGGCGGATGGATGTGCTCTCTGAGCACTTTGATCCAGTGGATGTTGAGTTGATAGGTGCATTACCTTTAGGAAGCTGCCCCAAGGATGATACCCTTGGTTGGCATTTTACGAAAAATGGGAGGTATACAGTTAAGTCTGGTTATCATGCGGCGCGATTGACGACTCAAGGGCCTTTTAAAGCGCCTGGGGTTGGGCCAGAAATAACCTCTCTTCTAGCTAGTGTTTGGAATGTTCGCTGCCCACCAAAAATACAACATTTTATGTGGCAAGCTTTGTCTGGGTGTATGCCGGTTTCACGGAATTTGCGGCGACGTGGCATTGCATGTGATTTGGGATGCTCCCGTTGTGGTGCTGAGGAGGAAACAGTAAACCATGTTTTGTTTCTCTGTCCACCGGCGCGCCAGGTGTGGGCCTTGTCCCAGGTACCGGTAGGATCGAATTGTTTTCCAGTGGAGTCTGTTTTTGCAAATATGGATCATTTTCTGGATCCCAAAAGCCTGGGTTCCCATGTGGCCGCATTCCCGTGGATTTTGTGGTTTTTATGGAAGGCGCGTAATGCAAAGGTTTTTGACAATATTACAGAGTGCCCAGAGGAGACTGTCCGGATAGCTGAAGGTGAGGCTTTGTCCTGGCTTAAGGCTCAGGAGGAGGGTGAAGATGGGGTTACACTTGTCCAGTCAAGGGTTGCGGAATCTCGCCCACAGAGACCAAACGGCTCTCTACCTTTGCTTTTTACAGGATATCGCTGTTTCGTCGATGGTTCTTGGAAGTCGGATGATCGGTTCGCAGGAGTGGGGTGGTTCTGCACTCAGTCCCAGGATCAAAGGCCAAGCAGGGGAGCTACTAACTTTCGGCGAAGTCTCTCCCCTTTACATGCAGAAGTGGAAGCTTTCATTTGGGCGATGCGTTGTATGATCGGACATGACTATCGTGAGGTGGCTTTCTACTCAGACTGTGCAGATTTGGTGAAGATGGTGTCTTCGCCACTTGATTGGCCGGCGTTCTCAACTTACCTAGATGATATACGGATGGACAGGGAGGAGTTCACTTCTTTCTCTTTATCTTATATTCCCAGAAATGCAAATTCAAAAGCGGATACTCTGGCACGCTATGTATGTAAACAATTTCCCTTCACATTGGCTCGT